>NW_007578451.1:0-18929 GCF_000690725.1 Stegastes partitus
CCTCAGAACCCGCCAAAGTTTGATAAAATTGAAGACATGGCGATGTTCACCTTCCTCCATGAGCCCGCTGTGCTGTTTAACCTCAAAGAGCGTTACGCAGCATGGATGATCTATGTGAGCTGAAAACATTAACAAACATCGAGGCGAATAAACGTACAACTTCATACTACATCCATATACTGAAGCCTAACACAATTTTACAGTTTGCTTTCCCTTTCTCATTCCCTGCAGACCTACTCAGGGCTGTTCTGTGTGACTGTCAACCCCTACAAGTGGCTGCCAGTCTACAATCAAGAGGTGGTTGTTGCCTACAGAGGAAAGAAAAGGACTGAAGCTCCTCCTCACATCTTCTCCATCTCTGACAATGCCTACCAGTACATGCTAACTGGTAATTTAGACTTAGATATTACAACAAGTCCACAGCAAAAGTGATGCTGAAATACCGTAAGGAGCATTCGAATCCTGAAGTCACCTTTTCTTTTTTGCTCTTTTTCAGACAGAGAAAATCAGTCAATTCTCATCACGTAAGTTATATTTTTATGACTTTGTTATACTGCACTTGAGAATTATATCATGCTGTAAGAACTTTACTGAGTGGCATCCCTTATCCTTCCAATTTTCATTGATGTGCTGTAGTTAATCCCAGTTTTATGGTATTATCTTTAGTGGTATATTGCCATTACACAGCTGAGTATGGACTGGAACAGAGGATTTGAGTAGAAACATTAGATTTTAACGTGAAATTGTTGATTTAATAGCCCAAAACTAAATAATTTGAAGGATGTATTTACTTCAGTTTCAATGTGATATGACATAGTGACAAGTAAGTCATTCCTGCTGTCACTGCTGCAACGAACTGTCACTGTCTTATTTCCTGCAAAAGGGAATGAAGTGCAATCAATGTAAAAAAAAAAAAAGATGATAATGCTCAATGCAGCAGCATGCCAAATAAAATTACATTTATTCAGCTAAAAAGGTGTCTAAATATCTCTTGACCACACCTGTAAATGATCAATAATTTACTGGTGTATCAAAAACCTGACTAAACATGTCATGTATGCTTCACATTAGTCACTTTATCAAAACAATTGAATTTATGTCCTCAGTGGAGAATCTGGTGCCGGGAAAACTGTCAACACCAAGAGAGTCATCCAGTACTTTGCCAGCATTGCAGCTGGAGGAGGAGGGAAAAAGGAAGCAGGCTCTGAGAAAAAGGTGATTACGCTGAATTTACAGGAAATACAACTTTTAACTGCCTGTTGCATCATTTTACTTTCATGTGTTTTATCTATTCAAACAAATGTTTCACTGTATTATTTTAGGGTACTCTGGAAGATCAAATCATCCAGGCTAACCCTGCTCTGGAGGCCTTTGGGAATGCCAAAACCATCAGGAATGACAACTCTTCCAGATTTGTAAGTTTCTGTCTGTAATGAAACAATCCTTTGTGCCTACTCTTTTTTTTTTTTCTTTACATTCTTTTTGTCATTCATTTAGGGCAAATTCATCAGAATTCACTTTGCAGCCAGTGGAAAGCTGGCCTCAGCTGATATTGAAACATGTAAGCACTTCTCCTCTCTAATGTCATTCAGCTTGTTCCTATGTTCACAGTAATCAGCTTCCCCCTTCATAATGCAAATGTCTTTACAGATCTGCTGGAAAAGTCCCGTGTCACCTTTCAGCTTAAGGCCGAGAGAGATTATCACATCTTCTATCAGATCCTGTCTCAGAAGAAACCTGAGCTGCTTGGTACGTGAAAACATGTGATCTTTGAACTGGTGACAACTAGTAGTTGTAATGTTTCTGTATCACATGAATGCAAAATGAAACATTTCTGCTCTGCTTTTCAGAGATGCTGCTCATCACCAACAACCCCTATGACTATGCGTTCATCTCCCAAGGAGAGACAACTGTAGCCTCAATTAATGATGCTGAAGAGCTGATGGCCACTGATGTGAGTGGGAAATTAACAATGATTCTGAAAACAAACGTGTCGCATCAGCCTAATTTAGAGATTTTGTTCTTCGAGGTCAAAGCTTTAAAGGGTTTATAGAGATAAAAGTAAGTCCAGTGAAATCCTGTTATTTTGCATCTTGCTGCTGGTATGGGATTATGACACTGAGCATCTTTGGCATTTGTAACCCAGTATCACTGAGTCAAAAAATTTCTGAATAGACTGGATTAAATGTCTAATATCTGATGTCAGTCATGTGGGATTCTGGTGGCTCAGAGAGCACACACTGACTTATCCCCTGGATTTCTCCTGGCACTCCACACTTTAAACCCTGATACTATGAAAAAATCTATGACATATGAAACAGAACGCCCCTCTCTTCCCATTCAGGACGCCTTTGATGTGTTGGGCTTCACTCAAGAAGAGAAGAACGGCATTTACAAGCTGACTGGTGCCATCATGCACTACGGTAACATGAAGTTTAAGCAAAAGCAGCGTGAAGAGCAAGCTGAGGCTGATGGCACTGAAGGTAAGAGAGTCTCTCTGTAGCTCTGAAACTCGACAAACAGAACACAAAACCTTCCTGCATACAGTGATTGAGACCAGGTGGGGTCTTGGTGGAGGGATGACAGAGTTAGGAAGGGGAACTTTAGGTATTTGAGGGCATCATATTCTGGATAGAAAATCAATATAATCATCAATTAAGCTGTAAATTAACTTGTTTGAGATTGATGCTGCAATTCCAGAGATTGTTCTTCACCGGGACAAATAAATGTAAAACTTTATACATGGACAAAACCTGCAAGAGGTTTAGGTTTAATTGAGCTTCTCAATACTTCAGTTCCATGACTCCAGTCCCATAACACGATTCAAACACAGAAATGTCATTTGGTCTGTAATGACAGATGTGTCTTACCAAAAATGTCCTGCTAGCTCTGATGGTGCTCAGGATTCATCCACATAAACCTTAAAACAAATAATTCCACCATATAAACTTAAAATCAGTGTGGAACAGGTGGATTTGGTGAAGAACGGAGAACATTTTATGCCATCAAACCCTGTGTTCATGAAGTTATCGCTGTTATGCCATTTGCATAAACACTTATCGTTTCTGTTGCTGTGCGATGCTGCAGGCATTTATTGAAGTCAAAGAATCTGCTACACAGCCAGCAGTCGGCAGCTAACAGGACTTGGGGGCCGACTAATGTTTCTACAAAATCCTGAAACACATTCAGTGACACCTGAAAGACGTTATTTAACACATTAAAGAGTCACTGTAATTTAACATGTGGACTAGCATGGATCTAACATCTGGGTTTGTACAGATGCATCAAGACAGTGTACTATATGGTAAAAGAAGTGTAATAGACAGCCTCCAATATGGATTTGTGATTACGCTCTAGCTTATTGAGCAATTTCATATTCATTTGTGGTGTTTTTTTAGATGCTGACAAAGTAGCCTACCTGATGGGCCTGAACTCTGCTGACCTCATCAAAGGTCTCTGTCACCCAAGAGTCAAAGTAGGAAATGAGTGGGTCACCAAGGGACAAAATGTTCAGCAGGTAGGAACAAAACTTTACAGCTAAATTTCCCATCTGTACATCTTGTATATTTAACAATATTTTTACCATAGATGGAGACAACACTGGGCACACAGAATGGCTATTTACTGTAACTTAATGTTTGAAATTCATTTTAGGTGTACTATGCTATCGGTGCACTGTCGAAGGCAGTGTATGAGAAGATGTTCCTGTGGATGGTGGTGAGAATTAACCATTCTCTAGACACCAAACAGCCCCGCCAGTACTTCATTGGTGTGTTGGACATCGCAGGATTTGAGATCTTTGATGTGAGTTTCAAAAGAATATAATCTCTTAGGTTTAAGCAGAAATGATAAATCGCGGTCACACTGGTGTCCATTTCGTTACAGTTCAACACCTTTGAGCAGCTGTGCATCAACTTCACCAATGAGAAACTGCAACAGTTTTTCAACCATCACATGTTCGTGCTGGAGCAGGAAGAGTACAAGAAAGAGGGCATTGAATGGACTTTCATAGACTTTGGTATGGATCTGCAGGCCTGTATTGACCTGATTGAAAAGGTAAAAGATTCAACTTTTACATGTTCAAACACAAACAAATAAAACAGGATCTTTTTTTTTTTTTAAACCACTCATATTTTCCTCCTCAGCCCATGGGTATCATGTCCATCCTTGAAGAGGAATGCATGTTCCCCAAAGCCAGTGACTCCACCTTCAAAGCCAAGCTCTATGACAACCACCTGGGGAAATCCAACAACTTCCAGAAGCCCAGAGTTGTCAAAGGCAAACCAGAGGCCCATTTTGCCCTGGTTCACTACGCTGGAACTGTTGATTATAATATCAACAACTGGCTGGTGAAAAACAAGGATCCTCTGAATGAGACTGTTGTTGGTCTCTTCCAGAAGTCTAACCTCAAGATTTTGTCTTTCCTCTTCGCAAATTATGCTGGAGCTGAGTCAGGTAAGAATACAGCTAGAGAACTGCTTTAACATTAACTGGCAATATCCATATCTATTTTTTTCTTCATAAAAGACAATAAAAGGATGTATTCATTTATGTCTAGTAGTTGAAGGTCTCTGTCACTGTGTTGTGTTGGCAAAACTTAATATAAATAATTCGTATTTAGCTCAGGATTCTGGTGGAAAGGCAAAAGGTGGTACCAAGAAGAAAGGTTCATCCTTCCAAACTGTATCAGCTCTGCACAGGGTAAGATTTTCATGTGTTTTCATCTCTTTTTCTTTTTTTTTTCCACAAATGTTATGGGTTGAAGCTACAAAAGGCATATTTATGCACAAATGTAGAAGGCTACTGGAAAACAGCACTGATATAAACAGTATCTGCTTGCAAGGACATTAAGTATTTCAGGCTTAAAATGAACCATAATCACCGTGTACCTTACTGAAGACTATGACACTATGAGTTCTTATAAGCTATTTAGTTAAATAACTTGAGCATCTATGTAAATCTACTGCACATTTTTTAGATTTTGTGCCAAACACAATGGCAAAAATTTAAACATATTTTATGTGTAAAACTTGCAGGAGAACCTGAACAAGCTGATGACCAACTTGAGGTCTACTCACCCTCACTTTGTGCGCTGCCTCATCCCCAACGAGACCAAGACTCCTGGGGCCATGGAGAACCCTCTGGTGATGCACCAACTGCGCTGTAACGGTGTGCTGGAAGGCATCAGGATCTGTAGAAAGGGCTTCCCCAACAGGATCCTGTACGGAGATTTCAAACAGAGGTTTGTATCAGTGAGGTCATGTACTGTATGATTCCAAACATGTCATGAATTTACACTCCCAGATATTTGTACTTTGTGCTGTTTTAGATATCGCATCCTGAATCCTGCTGCCATCCCTGATGGCCAGTTCATTGACAGCAGGAAGGGAGCTGAAAAACTTCTCGGGTCTCTGGATATTGATCACAGCCAATACAAGTTTGGACACACTAAGGTAACAATCAAAGGCAAAGTCAGAAGCAGATCGCTTGCATTTTCTGTGCAATACACATTATATACAGCATTACAGGAAACGGTTAAATATTTAAAAACTTTTGCTGAACAACTAAATTTCTTGGTGTATTACACTGTTCCTCAGTGAGTGCAATACACTGTCTTATATTTGTTTTTAACCCTTAACACTCACTGGCTTAGTAAAATTTTCTGTCACTGTATTTTGACTGGTTTAAAAAAAAGGGGTGAAGGTAAAGGAAATTCTGAGGAATTCAACTTTGCATTTGTAGGATAAAGAACACATTTGTCTTTCTAAAGTCACACAGACTTATTTTAAAGATACAGTGTCCTAAGGTCCATATGTTTAACATCTGGTGGATGTTCCCATCTTGTCTCATGCTTCTAAAAGGTGTTCTTTAAGGCTGGTCTTCTTGGCCAACTGGAAGAGATGAGGGATGATCGTTTGTCACTCATCATCACTGGAATTCAGGCCAGATCCAGAGGTCTGCTGGCACGAGTGGAGTTCCAGAAGATTGTTGAGAGGAGGTCAGAAGAATCAGCCACTTAAAACAACTAACTATTGATCAATCGCAATGAGTTTGGTATAATAACTCTTTACTGTTGACAGGGATGCTCTTCTTGTGATCCAGTGGAACATCCGTGCATTCATGGGCGTCAAGAATTGGCCCTGGATGAAGCTGTACTTCAAGATCAAACCTCTGCTGAGATCTGCTGAGGCAGAAAAGGAGATGGCCAACATGAAGGAAGAATTCCTGAAGCTGAAAGAAGCTTATGCAAAATCTGAAGCTCGTAGAAAAGAACTAGAGGAGAAAATGGTCTCTCTTCTCCAAGAGAAGAATGACCTGCAGCTCCAAGTCCAGGCTGTAAGTCTGATGAAAACTTTCCTTGTACTTAAATGTTAAAATAGTACTTTAACCACAGACTGTATTTCATGTAAAAAATAATATACATACACATCAATCATAGATACTGTAACTTATATGTTAATATTGTCAACATAATGACCATTTAGGAGCAAGACAATCTTGCAGATGCTGAAGAAAGATGTGAGGGGCTGATTAAACACAAGATTCAAATGGAGGCAAAAGCCAAAGAGCTCTCTGAGAGGCTCGAGGATGAGGAGGAGATGAATGCTGAACTGACGGCTAAGAAGAGGAAGCTGGAAGATGAGTGCTCTGAGTTAAAGAAGGACATTGATGACTTAGAGTTAACTCTGGCAAAAGTAGAGAAAGAGAAGCATGCCACTGAAAACAAGGTATGACAAATGCTTGGATATTTCTATTCATCACAAGGATACGAACAACCAGTTTTTGACACTTACGACTTTTACACAGGTGAAGAACTTGGTTGAAGAGATGGCAGCTTTGGATGAAATTATTGCTAAGTTGACCAAGGAGAAGAAAGCCTTACAGGAGGCTCATCAGCAAACACTGGATGACCTGCAGAGTGAAGAGGACAAAGTCAACACTCTGACCAAGGCCAAGTCTAAGCTGGAGCAGCAAGTGGATGATGTAAGAATACACAAAAGTCTAATCTCCACTTTAGTTAAACATTTAGAGTTCTATCACTGCCCTTTGTATGTTGTCCGTATGTTTGATTCTCCATTATAATGTCCAGCTTGAAGGTTCTCTGGAGCAGGAGAAGAAGATTAGGATGGATCTTGAAAGAGCAAAGAGAAAGCTGGAGGGAGACCTGAAACTGACTCAGGAGAGTTTAATGGACCTGGAGAATGACAAACAGCAACTTGAAGAGCATCTGAAAAAGTAAGCACATTATACTATAAACAGTATATTTTATACAATACGGTACAGTACAAAAAGCTCTGTGGAAACATACAAGGGACAGATTCAGGTGCTCTAACCTTTACTATTTCACCACAGGAAAGACTTTGAAGTCAGTCAGCTCAATAATAAAATAGAAGATGAGCAGGCCATCGCCATTCAGCTTCAAAAGAAACTGAAGGAGCTTCAGGTAATAAATTTGTCACACCGTCTTCTTCAGAACACTTACTTGTAAGTAATGACAGCAATAGTAATAATTCTGCTTTAACAGGCCCGCATTGAGGAGCTGGAGGAAGAGCTGGAAGCAGAGCGAGCTGCTCGAGCCAAGGTGGAGAAGCAGAGAGCAGACTTGGCCAGAGAGCTGGAGGAGATCAGTGAGAGGCTGGAGGAGGCTGGAGGAGCAACAGCTGCCCAGATAGAGATGAACAAGAAGAGGGAGGCTGAGTTCCAGAAACTCCGCAGAGACCTTGAAGAGGCCACTCTGCTGCACGAAGCCACCGCTGCCACACTCAGGAAGAAACAGGCCGACAGTGTTGCTGACCTGGGAGAGCAGATTGACAACCTGCAGAGAGTCAAGCAGAAGCTGGAGAAGGAGAAGAGTGAGCTCAAACTGGAACTGGACGATATTGTCTCCAATATGGAACATATTGTGAAGACAAAGGTTGGTCAAGCAGATTTTCTGAATTTCTTGCTATTGTTGGTGTTTAACAGAAATGTACTTGGGATATGACAGATGCATTCAATATTTGAATTCTGATGTGATTTATTACATTTCAGACTAATCTAGAGAAAACATGCAGGACTGTGGAAGATCAAATGAATGAATACAAGACCAAGTTTGAGGAGGCTCAACGCTGCATCAATGACTTCAACATGCAGAAAGCAAAACTTCAAACGGAAAATGGTAGATTCTTTGTTTTAATACGAATGATTACAGTTGCTGTTCTTGATTTCAATGTGTAAAAATGCTAAAAACATGTAAAACATGACAAACATGTCAAAACCTGAAAAAAACTTTCTCACAGAAGTGAAAAAATGTTGGATTGAAATTTGAAAGTTTGTTGGATCTAGACACTAACATTCTGCATATATGAAATCACTAGGTGAGCTGTCAAGGCAACTGGAGGACAAGGATTCTCTAGTGTCTCAATTGACAAGAGGAAAAATGTCCTACACTCAGCAGATTGAAGATCTAAAGAGACAACTTGAAGAGGAGACCAAGGTGAATATTATGCTTTAGTGTCTTCTATCAGCAGCAGGAATTTTTTGTAAATTTCTGTATCTCATTCATAAAATTTTATTTAAATAGGCAAAGAGTGCTCTGGCTCATGCAGTGCAGTCTTCTCGTCATGACTGTGACCTGCTCAGGGAGCAGTATGAGGAGGAGCAGGAGGCCAAGGCTGAACTGCAGCGTTGCATGTCCAAAGCCAACTCTGAAGTGGCTCAGTGGAGAACTAAGTATGAAACTGATGCCATCCAGAGGACTGAGGAACTGGAAGAGGCAAAGTAAGACAGTCTGAGGTTTTCATTTATGCTCTATTATGTAATTCCTAAACAGACATTTCACTTCGTCTAGCAGATCAGCTTTTTGTTTGTGTTATGTTCCTACTAAAATGTAAGACGAACAAAAAGTTTGTCTGTTAGATGACTGAGCAACCAGTCGTAATGGTTGAATTCATTACAGTTCAATAATCCAGCAACTGCACGATTATTAAATGGTTTGATGATTTCTTAAGGAAAAAGCTGGCTCAGCGTCTGCAGGAGGCTGAGGAGGCTGTTGAGGCAGTGAATGCTAAATGCTCCTCTCTGGAGAAGACCAAACACCGACTGCAGAATGAGATTGAAGATCTCATGGTGGATGTAGAGAGGTCAAATGCTGCTGCTGCTGCTCTGGACAAGAAGCAAAGAAACTTTGACAAGGTGAACTGCAATGAAGTCTTTGTGATCAACATAAGTCCAACAAACATCAATTGGCAGTGTATCATCTGAACCTTTCATCCTTTAGTCCAAATAAGTATATCTAACATGTATGGGGAAAACAATGTTTAGAGTTAGTGTGAACTTTGTGTACTACATTTGACCACAGCTTTCAGTATTAGGAGAAATTGTTAAAACTCTCCAAGACAGTAGTCCTTTCTCCAGCCATCTGGCACATATACACTAATTGTTGGCCTTTCCTTCCACTGCAGGTTCTGTCTGAGTGGAAGCAGAAGTATGAGGAATCTCAATGTGAGCTGGAGAGCTCCCAGAAAGAGGCCAGGGCTCTGAGCACTGAGCTGTTCAAACTGAAGAACTCCTATGAAGAGTCTCTGGATCATCTGGAGACCTTGAAGCGAGAGAACAAGAACTTACAGGGTAAGATCTAACTACTAGGGTTTCTGCACAGGTTTCCACAGAAGTGCTTTTGTGAATCAATCTTAATCGCCTTGCAAAATGTCTCACAGAGGAGATTTCTGACCTTACTGAGCAACTTGGTGAGGGTGGAAAGAATATTCATGAACTGGAGAAACTGCGAAAACAACTGGAACAGGAGAAGAGTGAGATCCAGTCTGCTCTTGAAGAAGCTGAGGTACAGATCCTTGTTGATGAATAACAGATTTTAAAGTAAAATTGTCCGCGATTATGTATAATTCTGTACCCTCCTGTTCGCCAGGCCTCCCTGGAGCACGAAGAGGGTAAGATTCTCAGAGCCCAGCTTGAGTTCAATCAAATTAAAGCTGACATTGAGCGCAAACTGGCTGAGAAAGATGAGGAGATGGAGCAGAGCAAGAGGAACCTGCAGAGAACCGTTGACACCCTGCAGAGCTCTCTTGAAGCTGAATGTCGCAGCAGGAATGAGGCTCTGCGCTTGAAGAAGAAGATGGAAGGAGACCTCAATGAGATGGAGATCCAGCTGAGCCAGGCCAACAGACAGGCGGCGGAGGCCCAGAAACAACTCAAATCTATTCATGCACATCTGAAAGTAAGCTAGAAAAAGAGTCACTTTTGTAATGTTTCAGTTTTAAACTGATTCCAAACTTTAACGTGGTTAATGTCTTCCCATTAGGATTGCCAAATTCAGCTGGATGAGTCTGTCCGGGCCAATGATGATCTCAAAGAGAACATTGCCATTGTTGAGAGACGCAACAACCTGCTTCAGGCTGAACTGGAGGAACTCAGAGCTGCTCTGGAGCAAACTGAGAGAGGTCGCAAACTTGCTGAACAAGAGCTGCTGGATGTCAGTGAGAGGGTGCAGCTACTGCACTCACAGGTGAGACCAAATCATTTACTACAACTGCCACAGATGGTAAACTTATGTTCTTGAATATAAAGATCTCAAAAGCATTACTATTTCTCAAGTGCGGTGACACACAATCACACATCTCAAAAATTTGCAGAACACTGGGCTGATAAATCAGAAGAAGAAACTCGAGATTGACGCTTCCCAGCTTCAAACTGAAGTGGAGGAGGCAGTGCAGGAGTGCAGAAATGCTGAAGAGAAGGCCAAGAAGGCCATTACTGATGCAGCCATGATGGCAGAGGAGCTGAAGAAAGAGCAGGATACCAGCGCTCACCTGGAGCGTATGAAGAAGAACATGGAGCAAACCATCAAAGACCTGCAGCACCGTCTGGATGAAGCTGAACAGATCGCCATGAAGGGAGGAAAGAAGCAGGTGCAGAAGCTGGAGGCCAGGGTGAGTTTATTTCCTGTGTTTGGTACCAGGCATCATGTAGATATATAAAACCTTGTGAATCTTATTTTGGCCACGAGTAGCAGAAGTCCAAAACAAAGTGGCGGACCTGCAGCCCTGACATAATATCAGTTATAAATTTGTTATGACCAACTACTTCCTACTTGTACAGCTGACACAGATAATGTTCACAAACTACTGGCCCTTCATTGTATTTCAGCCTTTTAATCTAAGACTTTTTTCCACAGCTAGTCATTCATGCTACCGGTCTACTATCTGTGGCATTTATATTCAATATTGTTATTTCAATAAATGTTTACGTTAATTGAATAATGCATCTTTGGAGTTAGATCCTTGTGGACCTGTGAATTCACAGAAAATGTCTGACGTTTCAGGTGAGGGAGCTTGAGAATGAAGTGGAGTCAGAGCAGAAGAAGAGCAGCGAAGCTGTGAAGGGAGTTCGTAAATATGAGAGACGCATCAAGGAGCTCACATACCAGGTGTGTTTTTGTTGTTGTTTTTTAAACCATAACCTACACACACAGAAACATGTATTTTCAACGTATCCTACTCATAGGTGTCCTCTTTCCTTTCTCAAAAATTTATCTCTGCATCAATCAACAAGATTCTCAACATTCTGTTTATTGCACAATTTTTTTTTGTTGTTGTTGTTGGCAATATTGATCTACTAATTGAACAGAATGCTCCCTATTCCTTTAATTTATACAGACTGAGGAGGATCGCAAGAATATTGCACGTCTGCAGGATCTGGTGGACAAACTGCAGCTAAAAGTCAAAGCCTACAAGAGATCTGCAGAGGAAGCTGTAAGTGGGCTGGAAAAGTTGTTTCTCATTTTTAGTGGGTGTTCATGCTCTATGTGCTCTTTACTGTTTTTCTAAATTTACTTAGAATATCAACTGAGACTTAAAAGCAGTTTTAGGTTGATTTGGTTCATGGTTGCAGTTTGCAGTATATATTGTATGACACACAAACAGATTGGCTATGGCTACACTGTGTTGACTCCTATATCAAAAAATCATGTGATCTTAATACAGTTCCCCCAAGTTCATTGCATCTTGCAGCAACATAATATTGTGGTCTGTGTTCTTGCTATGTCCTGCAGGAAGAGCAGGCCAACACTCATCTGAGCAAGTTCCGTAAACTGCAGCATGAGCTGGACGAGGCTGAAGAGAGAGCCGACATCGCTGAGTCCCAGGTCAACAAGATGCGAGCCAAGAGCCGTGATGTGGGGTCGAAGGTAAGAAGCTCCTTTACATGTCGAACACTTCACATAACGTCCTCCTGTCTTCACAATATTGCAAACTAGTTTTCACTCATCACTGTTATTTTCATTTCTGTACAAACCATCTCAAGCAGTTTTACTTGTATTACATGTCTGTAATTAGAGAACAGTTCATAATTTTATTTATGAGTAAATAAATCAGACGAGTCTTTGTGAAGATATAGTTTATTTTGCGCTTTTATGAACTGCGTAAGTTGTATTAGTGCAATTTAGCAGGTTAGTGGTCATGCAGTTTTTGTCACATGACAGGTCTCTTACGATTTAAATAATGGCTATAACTGCAAAATGTTAATATTTTTAGTGTTTAGGTATTTTTTTATGACATTTTATGAAGTTATTAGTGAATTGACAGTTAAGATTTGAGGGGAGCAATGTGCGGAAAAAGATTTAAACCAGGGACAGCTCACAGTTAGCTGGTTGTCCATTGATTCATCTTGTTTACCAAAATAACTACATCTGAGTGATAGTTTGGGAGTTAAGACAGCGTTAAACAATTAAGTTCATTTTACCTAAATTATATACATAGTTAAATATAGAGATGCCAAGTAAAGGCTTGATTGATTGATTAATTTGTGTTAATATATGTTCTTGCATGTTGACTGGTCCAACTGTATTAACTTTCATGCATTAAGGGGGGCATGCTAATACGGAGCCTGTGTTGGTGTACTTACACATTTTTTAAAATCTTCTATTTTAAAAGATAAATGTCCTAAAGAAAATGTTGTCCCCACAATTCAGACTTGGGACCAGTTTTCAGTGCCTTTTATGTGATTTATAAAACAGCTTTTCACATTTAGTCCTACATTGTTTAGATTTGTCCAATTCCACTAATTCAACATTAACTTTCATTTTGACATAACTGTGTCGAAGCCAACATGCCACAGCAAAAGAACCTGTAAAAAAAAACAACATTATGAGTAATTTGCAGCACATTTCATAACATTATTTAGTTCTAGTGTACCCTTTTGTGTTACACTTGTTGAGTCTTGTTGGTCCGTTGTCACTAATCCGTCTCTCATTGTCTACTCTCTTGTTATTCTTCATCACAGAAAGGGCTAGATGAGGAGTGAAACTCACAGACGGCCACCTAAGACCTTTGGGATCTCCTGTGCTGTAGTCCCCTTTGTCTCCAAAGTAACTCTGTAGAATAAAGCAAAGTGCAATCAAATTAATGTGTAGAGTCCTCATTTATTTCAAGTAGGTAGAATGTTCACTTTAAAGGGCCTCTCCAGTCAGTAATTAAACCCCTAAAAACTCTTCTTTATGAAACATTGACTATCTGAGGCTTTTTGTTTGAGACTGTTACCAGTACATTGTAAATTCAAGTTGGAAATGTTCAGCCATACCATTGACTGTATATATAACTCATAATGCATCTTCCAGTGTATAAAAAACACCATATGGACATTCTGACAAGGTAAAAATTATAATTTTATTCCACCGGAGGAGGTCGTTGGAAATGCTGGAGGAACATTTTATAGTAGAGGTCAATCTGTGAAATATGTGAAAAATAAAGCACAAAACAAACAAAAGCACAAAAAACTCACACATATTTGCATTGGGTCAAAACCTTACCACATTAACATGCAGCCTATACTTTCAGCAGAGGGTCAGAGATAGAAAAAAGTGACTGACGCTAGCTGAGCCACTCCTGCCACCTTGTGCTGACAAGTGGTAACTGCACTCTGATTTTCAATCATTGCTGCAGCAATGTTTTGTGAAACGCTCACAAATAGAATAGAATAGAATGCCTTTATTGTCACTATACACATGTACAATGAGATTAAGAGCAGCTCCTTCAGTGCAACATAGAATAAAGAACAAAATAAAGAGCAAAAAAATAAAATAGATGAGATTTCAATATTAAAGCTTAACAGTTTCACAGCGTGTTCTTGGGATTGTAGTATTTCCCACCGTTGTCACTTTCTCGAGTTATTTTCAGCCCCAGACACACACTACATGGTGCAGAAATTTTAAAAAGAAAAGTACTTTTGTACTGTGCCAACGCTATAATAATTACTCTTATCATTTACTAATAGTTCCTACTTGATTCCTACTTGAATCAAAAATTTCTATCAAAAATAGATAGCTCAAAAAAGTGGTAAAGAGCAACTAGTCTCAAAAAAATGGTTTTAGTAGAAAGTAGCTCATTATATAGTCTAAATGCTGTTTAGACTATAAATAAAACGAGGCTTGTTTACATTGTAAATAATGAACTCAAGGAGGGAACAGGGGTTCTTTGCAATTCTACAGCAGTTAAATATCAGATGCAAGGAAACTGAAATTGTCTTTAAAACCCCACAATATTTGAACTCAGCTTGAAAACTTGAAATTTTCTGTGATAAAGTATCTTTTTCATGGCAAAAGTGCTTTTTGGAAGTCTTATTGTGCCCTGTGTCACAATTTTTAGACACTGCTGTCTAAAATTCGACCTCATTCCACCTTTTCTGGTATTAATATTCTTGAGAAAATGAGAATAGGTATTTATTAAAAATCTGGATATCAAGTGCAGCATGATGCAGCCTTTGTCATCGTCATACCAGAAGTCTTTTTTAAGGCTTGTCACTCCACTTAATAAACACTAGAAATAACACAACTTAAAAAAGAAATATGAAGTGTGATCGAAAGAGGGAGGGAAGAGGGAAGCATTCCAAAATAAAAGGACTCTATTTATACGCAAAAAAAAAATCATATCCCTGTCAGTGATATGAAGTAGTATTTCTATATTTACAAATGTAGTGTGACTCAGTGGAGACCTAAAGTAGCAAACACTTCACATTCAATGAGAACAGTTTTACAATCTCTATACTTAAACATGGGAACACAATTGACGGTAACATACCTGAAAAACCTATAGCTGAATGAAAAACTGGCTTTTTACCTCCGATAGATTATATGAAACAAAACATATGTCCAGTCGTGTATTGATAAACAAACAGGAGTTTAAATATCAAACAGACATTGTTCAGTCAAATTTCAGTGCTTTAATCTTTTCGTGTTTTGGTCTACAAATTTCAGTTCAAATCAGTGGTTTAGAAGCAAGTTGTAATTGACAAAAACAATATTAGCTACAAAAAAATGAAAGGAGGTTCAGTCTCATGTAAAGTATAACAGTGGAACACAGTACATGTCATTTTGCCTACGTTTCTCAGACTGTGACACGTACTAAAAACATTTCAATAATACGATAATGGATTAAAACACATTGCCTACCTGTACTGTGCACAATTTTGTAAAACAACATAACAGTCAGCAATATTGCATAGGTTAACATGTAGGTATAACAAGGTGTTTAATGTAATAAAACAGAAAGGATTTGATCAAAATGAGACAAGACAATACAAACAGATGAAAGGCTGACATTAAAACATTCTATTTAAGGACAAGAAATTCAGTTTCTAGCTGAATCTAAGACAGGCTTACCGTACCGTGTGCATCTGCAGCAGGTCAAAGGACTGAATCACACCTTCTTGCACTAGCTGTTAGAAGAAGTGAGGGGAAGGCAGGATACCAGCTTGACACCTGTCTGGCACCGAAGAAACTGACCTTGATCTCACAAAGCACCGTCCTTCAAAGCTTCTTGATATCTGCAGAGAGATTATACGATAATAAATTAATTATATAGTGTTATTCTTTGTCATCCACATTTTAACACTAACAAAACTATCTAAGTCGCAGTTTTGTTTGTCTTCCTGCCGACACTTTAAAGGCTTGACAGCCTTTTAATGCTGCCAGCTTTGTGCTGCAGGCTTCTGTGTGTCAACTGCTTAACATGAAGGCTTCTGATGTTTAGAAATGCTTCAGGATTATTTAGCAGACAGCAACACCAATAGCATATTAAGGTGACACCATTTGTTCTTTCCATCAAAGAACAATTGGTTTTACCTTAAGAGGAGCTATACAGCGAGATTAGGATGAGAGCCAGGAAGGGCCACAAAACGGATAAAGATTTCCCCGGAGACTGAGACAGCTGAGAATGAAAATGAGTCCAACAATGCAAAAGCAAATTCTGATCAGCTCTTTCAAGGTTCACTGGAACATTGTTCAGTACCACAGCGCAAAATAAAAAAAGCTGATTAAAGTAAAGGTCGTTGTCATTTACCGGGGTAAACCAAATTTGCATACATGCCTTCAGTTGCGGAGGGGTGATGTTGGAAAGCTGGCTAGGGTCAAACAACAAAATCCATTTTGTTTTTTATTCTTCCTCCTCACAGCAGCGTTCACTTAAACGTGTTGTCCTTCAGAAAAGGTTACGGTAGGTCAGAATGAAGTGAACTTTTCTACACTGCTTGGACTGAAATCCTGGTGCTACAGCATCAAATAATTGTATTTAAGAATGGAATAAAAACTATGAATCTTGCTGGTGATCCAGAATAAATGTATGTTTCAATATATACAGTATTTTCAGTGCCGTGCACCTGTTACTCCTCATCTATCATGACATCAGAGACTGCAGCTATATCGCCTGCCCTTCACAATCAGGGAGAAAAAATCCAGACAAGAATTTCACAGGGTTATCTTTATCCTCAAGGCCAAAGGAAAGGGAACAATGCCATGACGACACTGAGACAAAGGGTGTAGACCTTGCCAGACTGAACAGTGGTGAGTGATAATTTAAAGTCCCTGACCTTAGCTCTCCCTCAACAACAGCTGCAACACTTTATTGTCTCAGCAGTGACTCCAGAAATGCTTTTCACCGCCCTCGTCCCATGACTGACCTTTGCTTATCTTTATCTTTTTAATTAATAATCTTAACATGACCAACAAATCTAGAGCTGTTCTCAAAGCACAATGTTTGAAGAACAAATTAGACTAATTAGGCCATTATTCTTGCTTGCCTGCCATCGTTCTCTTTGGGATTTAGCGCAGAGAGACCGAATCCTCAGTGCTAATAGGAGAAAGGAAGAATCAAGGAAAGATGGTAGAGCCTCAGTTATGTTCTTTTCTCCAGACATATAAAGGGATTATTTGATACCCAGTCATGTTTTGAAAACTTTTTCTAACTTGCCTGTTGTGGGTGTCTCTATTTTCAGCTGCTACATGGCCACAACAAGCCCAGTTTCAAGTCTTAATCAGAGGTTAAAAAAGTTTAATATCTATAATAACAATAAAACTACAATATACAAATGAAATAGAAACCAAACTAATCTAAATATGAAAACTATTAAATCGCACTCAACAAATCTAACTGAATCCCGTCAGCAGCTTGTAAAAAATTGTACACACTGACCTGTTGTGATTTATATGAATAAAATAAGTGTCACTTGATATCAAGCCTGTCCCTGATCCCCACCTCTTGCCCTCCCCTTTCTTTGAACCGTGTATTGTCCTCCCCTTGTTTGTCACAAGGTGAAAGCAACAAATAGCAGCAGTACATCCTGCCCAATTAGGAGAACGCTTTTTTAATGTGGAACCTTTCTCCAAAAATTCATCCCATATTTGGTGGATAAACATCCTTTATTAATGGAGTGAGGGCTGCTGTCAGCACCAGTGCTCATCCCTTCACTTGATTTAAGGTTGAGAGTTCAAGGTAAGCAAAACATTTATATCAATGGTATGGGATAGAAATTTGCCGCAATTTAGTATTTAAATCAGATGTGTGTAATGTTTTCGTGATATACGTCACATTTGCTTTTGTTCTTGGCCGGAGACAACAAATGCTGGCAGAAGCAGTAATGGAATAACATTTTGTTTTGTCATCTGGTTTGAACAGCAAGACCCTGACTGACCCTGGTCATTCTTTTGGTTTCCAGCCAACCCGAGGTAAAAGTAATTTTTGCTTCTAACAGAACAGTTCAGAACTTCAGTTGGGATTTAAAACTCGTATTTATGGACAGCTGATATAATTTAATTTTTCATACATGAGTGAGATGTAAAGGGCATTTCCTATTAAAGTTATTTTGAGAGAGGGTTCCTTCTTCAAATTGAGGGACGAGGGTGTTGTAAGTGAAAAGACTGTGAAGCTCCTTAAGGCAAGTTTGTGATCTATAATATTAAGCCAAATAATTAACAATATGTGGACAAATCATGCATTGAGGGACATGTTATTCTTTTCAACTAGACTTTGATGTCACACTATAAATTCTCAACCCCGCCTTAATAAAAGCATATCTTCATTACTATCTACCTTGTCATTTTTGTACCTGTAAGGCAAAAATAATGCATGTAATATCAGTCCTTCACTACACATTCTCCGGTACTTTTCAATGTATGATTCCTCTTCATGTTCATGATATACTAATTCATTGAAGATTCAACATTTTACCAGGTTGAAAAATGGGGGACGCTGCCATGAGAGAGTTTGGGCTTGCTGCTACTTATCTGAGAAAGTCAGATAAGGAGCGTCTGGAGGCCCAGACTCGTCCATTTGACATGAAGAAGGAGTGTTTTGTTCCCGACCCTGAGGTGGAGTACGTCAAAGCAACCATCACTAGTCGTGATGGTGACAAAGTCACTGCAGACACTGAATTTGGAAAGGTAAACAAATTTAAGGTTCTGTGTGAGAGTGCTCACATGCAGGTATCTAGAGATGTTTGATTCAGTTTTGATCAGTGTTGCTGAAAAATGTATTTTCTTCGTTTCTAGAGTGTCACAGTGAAGGAGGTTGATGTGCACCCTCAGAACCCGCCAAAGTTTGATAAAATTGAAGACATGGCGATGTTCACCTTCCTCCATGAGCCCGCTGTGCTGTTTAACCTCA
>NW_007578451.1:20959-25321 GCF_000690725.1 Stegastes partitus
CTGCAACAGTTTTTCAACCATCACATGTTCGTGCTGGAGCAGGAAGAGTACAAGAAAGAGGGCATTGAATGGACTTTCATAGACTTTGGTATGGATCTGCAGGCCTGTATTGACCTGATTGAAAAGGTAAAAGATTCAACTTTTACATGTTCAAACACAAACAAATAAAACAGGATCTTTTTTTTTTTTTTTAAACCATTCATATTTTCCTCCTCAGCCCATGGGTATCATGTCCATCCTTGAAGAGGAGTGCATGTTCCCCAAAGCCAGTGACTCCACCTTCAAAGCCAAGCTCTATGACAACCACCTGGGGAAATCCAACAACTTCCAGAAGCCCAGAGTTGTCAAAGGCAAACCAGAGGCCCATTTTGCTCTGGTTCACTACGCTGGAACTGTTGATTATAATATCAACAACTGGCTGGTGAAAAACAAGGATCCTCTGAATGAGACTGTTGTTGGACTATACCAGAAGTCTAACCTCAAGCTGCTGGCTTTCCTCTTTGCAAATTATGCTGGAGCTGATTCAGGTTTGTATTTAAAAGGGGAGGCAACATCCTAGTTTATAAGGTATGGTTATGTGGAAGAGGCAGAGCAAAGGAGGAACAGAAATAAAGATTTAAACTTAAAAAAATTGTTTTTTTAAACGTAACCTTATTTTGATGTTGTATTGTAAGCCACCTTTACTGTCTAAAAAATCAAAACATATCTTAAATGCATTTGTTTATTTAAAAGTTTATTGTTTTAATTTTACTCAGCTCAAGAATCTGGTGGAAAGGGAAAAGGTGGTACCAAGAAGAAAGGTTCATCCTTCCAAACTGTATCAGCTCTGCACAGGGTAAGATAAGATACATGGGCTCAGAAAGATGTTCTTCTCAGATTTAAGATGATTAATGTTTACACTTGCAGTGGTACTATAATTGAGAATGACTCCGCAGTGTACTTTTAGGAGAACCTGAACAAGCTGATGACCAATTTGAGGTCTACTCACCCTCACTTTGTGCGCTGCATCATCCCCAACGAGACCAAGACTCCTGGGGCCATGGAGAACCCTCTGGTGATGCACCAGCTGCGCTGTAACGGTGTGCTGGAAGGCATCAGGATCTGCAGAAAAGGCTTCCCCAACAGGATCCTGTATGGAGACTTCAAACAGAGGTTTGTGTCAGAATTACAAATTGTTGAAAAACAAACAAACAAAAGCATAAAATTAATTACATTCTTCTCCAATATCTGTTGATGAAAATGGACATTATTCAAACAAAAAATATTTCCTCATTTAGTCTTTGAATGGTGTTGTATTATATAAATACCATGTATTTTACAGTATAGTTACTTAGATGAGCATAAGTTGGTATTTTATCATTTTACATAACATAAAATAAAACTAAAATTATTTCTTGTCTTGAAGATACCGCATTTTAAACCCGAATGCTATACCTGAGGGACAGTTCATCGATAACAAAAAAGCTGCAGAGAAGCTTTTAGGCTCCTTGGATATTGACCATAACCAGTATAAACTGGGGCACACCAAGGTAAGCATGGGTGAAGAAAATCTGAGCTGTATATTCCTCCATAAAACTATTTCTATTGACTGCAATTCTTAACAACAGACATGTGTGGGATAATACTTTGTTTACCAACTCCTGCTCTCATCTGTTTGCAAAATCAGGTTTTCTTTAAAGCTGGGCTGCTTGGCTTGCTGGAGGAGATGAGAGATGATCGTTTGGCTTTAATCATCACCAGAATCCAAGCAAGATCTCGAGGTGTTCTGGCAAGAATTGAATTCCAGAAGATTGTAGAGCGCAGGTATGCGCAATAAATAAATAAATAAATAAATAAAATTAATAAAAAAATACTGCAATTTCAATTGATTCCAAAGCTAGAAACATGAGGATTAGAAATGGAATAAAAAAGGCAGCTCACTGAAGGTGACATGTTAGACAGTCTTTTATATCTCCCATTATTCCAGCAACCTGTTGGATATTAACGTGCCCTAAAAAGACATTAAAGGGGCGACCCAATATCTGAGTGGTAAGGGCACAAATCCCATGGGTACAAATCCCCTGAGCAGCGAGGACAGATATGCAGAAAAATTGTGACTGTAATTTTCTGTAACATTACAATATCTTCTTTTTTAATTCATGTCCATAGGGATGCACTACTTGTGATCCAGTGGAACATCCGTGCATTCATGGGGGTCAAGAATTGGCCCTGGATGAAGCTGTACTTCAAGATCAAACCTCTCCTGAAGTCAGCAGAGACTGAGAAGGAGATGGCCAACATGAAAGAAGAGTTTACCAAACTCAAAGAGGCTTTTGCAAAATCAGAAGCCCGCAAGAAGGAACTGGAGGAAAAAATGGTCACTCTTCTCCAAGAGAAGAACGACCTGCAGCTACAAGTTCAGGCTGTATGTTTACAAACACATCGATGAAAGATATCAAAATCAAACCAAGTCTGCCCAAGTGTAATGCTGTGCCTTTCTAATCACAGGAGCAAGATAATCTGTGTGATGCTGAAGAAAGATGTGAGGGGCTGATCAAGAGCAAGATTCAGTTGGAGGCAAAAATCAAAGAGCTGACAGAAAGACTGGAGGATGAGGAGGAGATGAATGCTGAACTGACGGCGAAGAAGAGGAAGCTGGAAGATGAGTGTTCTGAACTGAAGAAAGACATTGATGACTTAGAGTTAACTCTAGCGAAAGTGGAGAAAGAGAAGCATGCCACGGAGAACAAGGTACAATAAAATGTAACATTTCTTCATAGGCACTGTTTATTAAGGCTGTACTGATGTCTATGATTTCAATTGCAACAGGTGAAGAACTTGACTGAGGAGATGGCTGCTCAAGATGAAATCATTGCTAAGTTGACCAAGGAGAAGAAAGCCTTACAGGAGGCTCATCAGCAAACGCTGGATGACCTTCAGAGTGAAGAGGACAAAGTCAACACTCTGACCAAGGCCAAAGTCAAACTGGAGCAGCAAGTGGATGATGTAAGAATACAATAAATATGACTGTGATGGAATGTTGTGAAAATAATACTGTCAATCAACTGACTGAAAGGCTGTAATTGTCAACTATCACAGCTTGAAGGCTCATTGGAGCAAGAAAAGAAAGTACGTATGGACCTGGAGAGAGCAAAGCGCAAGCTTGAAGGAGACCTAAAGTTAGCTCAAGAGAGCGTCATGGATCTGGAAAATGACAAGCAGCAACTCGAAGAGAGGCTGAAAAAGTAAAATAACAATTTAACTTGAAAAAGCACAAACCCATTTTAAACTTTGCTTCAGCTGATACATTTGACTTTTTTATTTACAGGAAAGACTTTGAAATCAGTCAACTTAATGGCAAAATAGAAGATGAACAAGCCATGTGTGCCCAGCTTCAGAAAAAATTGAAGGAGCTGCAGGTAACCATTCAAACAGGACAAACTCAGCAGTGAAAAATACATTCTAAGACCACAATTTACAGCAATAGAATTTAATCAAGCTTTTTTTCTTTGATTTTGTTCTAGGCCCGCATTGAGGAACTGGAGGAAGAGCTGGAAGCAGAGCGAGCTGCTCGAGCCAAGGTGGAGAAGCAGAGAGCAGACTTGGCCAGAGAGCTGGAGGAGATCAGTGAGAGGCTGGAGGAGGCTGGAGGAGCAACAGCTGCCCAGATAGAGATGAACAAGAAGAGGGAGGCTGAGTTCCAGAAACTCCGCAGAGACCTCGAAGAGGCCACTCTGCAGCATGAAGCCACCGCTGCCACACTCAGGAAGAAACAGGCTGACAGCGTTGCTGACCTGGGAGAGCAGATTGACAACCTGCAGAGAGTCAAGCAGAAACTGGAGAAGGAGAAGAGTGAGCTCAGACTGGAACTGGATGATGTTGTCTCCAATATGGAACAGATTGTCAAGTCCAAGGTGAATCACCTTTCTGAATGATGTTTTTCTTCTTATTGGCTGATGAACAATTTACTTTCTTGTTTTACTGTGTGAGTTGGTCTCCCTGCATTTTCTTTCAGAACAATTTGGAGAAAATGTGCAGGTCTCTGGAAGACCAGATGAATGAGTATAGAACAAAGTCTGAGGAGGGACAGCGAACCATCAGTGACTTCTCCATGCAGAGAGCAAAGCTTCAAACTGAGAATGGTATGAATTTCAACAGCATATTTCTACTTGTGCTAATATGAAGCAGTACTTTAAATCTTCTGTTCAAATTAGGGGAACTAACAAGGCAGCTTGAGGAAAAGGATTCCCTGGTGTCTCAACTCACCAGAGGAAAACAGTCCTACACTCAGCAAATTGAGGATCTTAAAAGACAACTGGAGGAGGAAGTCAAGGTAGCAAACAAATGGCAGTGAGATCTCATTAAGAACATATTAAATGTTGG
>NW_007578451.1:27516-227424 GCF_000690725.1 Stegastes partitus
CAGGACACCAGCGCTCACCTGGAGCGTATGAAGAAGAACATGGAGCAAACCATCAAAGACCTGCAGCACCGTCTGGATGAAGCTGAACAGATCGCCATGAAGGGAGGAAAGAAGCAGGTGCAGAAGCTGGAGGCCAGGGTGAGTTTCAGTAATTTCAGAGAAGTCAAACTAACAAGCAAGATTCTTAGACATCACTCATGCAACAATCATCATACAAAGACAATATACAAAAAAATTGTGAATATACAGAACTTAATCAGCATATCATTCCATCTACAGATCAGAGAGCTGGAAAGTGAAGTAGAAGCTGAACAAAGAAAGTCCAGCGATTCTGTCAAGGGAATACGAAAATATGAGAGACGAATCAAAGAGTTGACCTATCAGGTAAGCTTCAGTCCATCTGGAAAATGGTGGTGCATCGTATAAACTATGTTGAATCTGATCAATTACAGAATTTACAGTTAGTTTGTTTGTTTGTTTACAGACAGAAGAGGATCGTAAGAATCTTAGTCGTCTGCAAGATTTGGTAGACAAGTTGCAGCTCAAGGTTAAATCCTACAAGAAAACTGCAGAGGAAGCTGTAAGTACTCCTAATATTTGAGAGAAACTAATATAGAAAACAATATCACACTTGCTGAAGCACACAGCGCTTGTACTTATTCAATACAATAGCCAGGATTGACTGTGAGCACAATTTGGAGCACACTAACCTAACTTTGGCACTCCATCATTAAAAATATGCCACGTTTCAGTAAATGAGCTGCATCCATCCATCCATCCATTATCTACACACCACTTAATCCTCACTGAGGTCGTGGGGGGGAGGGAGCCTAGAACCACATTATAATTACAAAAAACATACCAGACACTGATGAGGATATCGTGTTTCTCTTGTACAGGAGGAACAAGCCAACAGCAATCTTACCAAGTTCCGTAAGCTTCAACATGAGCTTGATGAAGCTGAAGAGAGAGCTGACATCGCTGAGTCTCAGGTCAACAAGCTGCGTGTCAAGAGCCGTGATGTGGGGTCAAAGGTCAGTCAATGGCTTTTTTTTTGTTGTTGTCCTTTTCTGTTTTTGGTACACATAAATACTCTGTCAATGGCATATTATGAATGAAATATATATAATAATAAACATATATATGAATTTGAATAAAAAGACTACAGTCCTGTTTATGAGTGTATCATTACCAGTATCCCCTGATGCCACTAATGAAACAATAACCAGTGTCTATGAAACTCTTAATTATAAACTTAAAGATTTCGAATGCTCAATTGCTTTACAAAGTGCAATGCATTCAAATACAGTATATATTTTGAATAATGTTTAAATAAATGTTTCACTTTTTACTGTTTCTCTCTTATTTCAGAAAGGGCTCGACGGTGAGTGAAGCCCACTGAACGGACTGTTTTCTCTGAGGCACCCGATGTCCTAATAATGGTGTCTCCCTAAGCATGCTGGTTGTTCAGTAGAATAAAATGAATCTGCATCTCGAACTTTGCCTTGACTGTTTGTCTAGCTTCACCACATATTAGTACATATAATAGTAATAATAATAAATGTTATTTAAAGGCGCCTTTCACAGAACTCAAGGTCACCGAACACTGAGTTAAAATAAGACAGTTAAACCAAGATAAAACATCATGGATGTTGTTGAGTCCGATGTTGGAGTGAGAAACCAGGTCATCAGGGGTAAAAAGATGATGTGAGAAAGGTGTCGATACTGGAGGAGACTTAATATCAATGTGCTTTATGTTACAGAAAGAAATGTGACGTGGACGCTTAGAGATGGAGAGAGTAAGAATAACAGTGAAAGAGATGAGAGAACAATCAGTTATTGGGAGTTCGTCAACAGAAAGGTTGGACAGAGTGAGTCCTTTTGAGTGTCTAGGAGAGGTGATTTGCTGAGAGAATCCAGAACTGTCCAGGCATGATGCAAAGTCTCTGGTGAGGGGGTGGTTGATGTTATCCATATGAATATTGAAGTCTCCAAGCAGCATAATATTTGGTGATAGAGTGGACAGATGGGTGAGCAGTGTAGCAAAGTCATTAATGAATTGATCACTTAGCTGCTGAATACTGGATCAGCCCGGACACGTGTATGGAAGAGTGACTATAAATAAAACTATGAATAAAACATAAAAATGCCACTGTATACAGACATCACAAATAAAAATCAATATATGGAGTAGACTTTAGTATTGAGCACATATGCAACAGACACACTGTGAAAATTGTGATGTGGAGTAATGCAAACACATCTTGCCAGAACTTTTTTTGCTTTGTTCTCATTTTCTAACTTATCTAAAAAGATAAGTCTGTCTGAGATAAAACCATTTACTCTGATTTAAGAGTTTGAATACTCCAGACAGAGTTTGTTGAAAAGGAGGATTTGGTTGCAAAAAGAAAACGAGTCCCTAGTGTCTTGCAGTTGTTGCCACTACATGAGGCTACACGCCTAATTTGTTGGACCATTTAAATCACCTCCACAAGGCTACAACAAATTACATTTCTTAAGTCTTTCTGTATTTGCTGAATTCCTGTATGTTTTAATATTGCAATACATAGCACAGAATAACTATAACGCAATATTGCAATATCTTTTTTGTTTTTAAATATCATGCAGCCTTACATTGGAGTACACACAGTGACATGCTACGGGACTCTCACAGGCAGATCTAGACTTACAGTACACAGTGTGCATTATGACCTGGTCATATGTTACCAGCTGTAGGATTCAATCAATATAGCTTTAGAAAGGCTGAACAGTTTCATGTTCAACAGCTCTATGGGTGTTGTGGGAGTTGGGTGTGGCCAAAAAAATGGCTAGAGTTCTAATACATTTGAGCTGTCTTTCAAGAGCATTTTTTCAATATATGCAGGGCATTGGCTAGGTTTTTCCACTTAATTAGCTTTAATTTTATGGACACAAAACACCATGAAGAAAATAACTTGTCCCAGTGAGACGAGTTACACAGACAGATTTAAATTAGGTCATAATACATTAAATCAAACTGACTGATGGACACAGACAGCAAACGCGCTCTACTTCCTCACCATAGCACACACATTACTATATAATCATTACATTTTATGTACACAGAACTCATATGTCATAGATAATTATCTGATTTGTTTGGCGTATTATGAACATCTTGCCAGCAATTCACTAATAAGCTTACCTGCTATGAGGAGATGCTCTTGCAGAAGATGCCTCATTCTTCTGACTTGTATTGTTCCACAACAAAAGATTTTTTTCAAAAGAGAAAAACATAAAAGGGTAAGAAAACTGGCTGAAAAGACACATCTGCCGTATTTCAAATAGGAGTAATTCAAACATGCAATATTACTGCAGATTAAAGGTTTCTATGTAAAGCACATCATTGAAATATATTACAGCAGACATCCTTTACTTTGAATCTGTTGTCACTTTGAAGCAGAAAGCCTTTCATCTATATATTCACTCGTTAATGTTTAAGAAGTAACAGCTCAATTAACATTACAAACAACATCAATAAAACTGCACCTATTACAAAACGATTGAATGAAACAATTTAAAATACCCATTTAATGTGCAAAATTGCAGATTATATGTCAAATAAAGCATTTCAAATTATGAAAAAAAAAAAAAACATTATTTTGCTGAATTCATTAGGAAATTGTGTAATTCAACCCTACCTTTTGCCCCATTTCTCATGTCTTCATGTAATGTTGAGTTTAATCAGTCTTTCAATCTATAGAAAATGTCTTCTAGATCTCAGTGCAAATGCACCAGCCACTACCTACTTCATTGTCTGAATGAAGGCAAGGAGAAAGGGCAAGACAAGAGAAGGACATACGGAGGCAGGGACCAATACTCAACACCTCCTCAAGTGACCTTCAGTAAATATCAAGCATTCTAACAATAGCAACTTCATCTGAAAGCACAGTTGGATCAGATTTCAAACTTAAGAGAGACAAGGTGTCTCACACCTTCCCTTGCGTGTGCATGTGATTGCAGAAGTCAGAGATACAAGGACTGTGGACAGCTGGGAATGGGACCTATGACGGAGAACTGAGTGCTGAACTAACGCCTGGAATAGATTAGAGCTAAGTAAAGGAGCTCAAAGTCTGCTACAAAGGCTAACATGCTGTCAACATCATACATGGCTACATATATGGACAATCAAAAGAACGTCCTGTTGTTGTCTAAGCAGAGCAACATTCACTGATAAGGCTCTGGTGTCTTAGGACCTGCCTGGTGTGAACATCTTTTGGAATCTCTTTATGGGATGTCATCAAGTTACAAATAATCAGTCAGTTCCAGTTCAGTGGTTACTGGCTGAAAATATTTGCTAGAAGTGAGGACATTTGGTTGGATTATCGTTCCAACCTGATTACAAACCTGACATTTAAAATCTATATTTAAAGCAAAATGATGCAGAATAACCATTTTGTTTATCTATTTTAGGGTAGATCTGCATTTTCCATCTTTAACCAACATGTCTGTTCAAAACTAGGCCTGAGGTTCAACTTCCTGGTTCTGTCATATTGTTTGAGGCCTCGACTTTATTGCTGCCAATTCAGTTATATGGAAATAACATGTTTGGTTTTAACAAATCGTGTGCAGTAAATCTGAGTAAATCCATCGTTTTGTTTGTGTTCCTGATGGCAGCTGGAATCATGAAAATGTGTGTAAACCTGTCCAAACAACAAGCTGCAGAACTTGTCTGTGGTTCAGCAGGTGTTGCTGTCAGAGGAAGTGCATTGTAATTTCATCAAATGGAGACCATAGGGCAGTAAGCTGCCTATAAATCACAACAACAGATGCAACAACAGATGGACTTTAAGGACCTAAATAACAAAGGGCAGGGTGGTGCAGGGCATAACCTCGCTTTACCATTTTAAATCTTAAACATTTATGTAGGACACCTTGATTTTCTACAGGAAATCCTTTGCAATAAACTAGTGTAGGAAAAACAGCTGTGCAGTACATTATAACAGCACCATCTCAAACTATAATCTTGTGTTTTTTTGTTCATTGGTATATGCATCTCTGTGCCTTATGGACACATTTTGCTTCCAGGGTTTAGCTCCACTTGTTCCTCAGCAAGAAGGTTAATTTCAAGTCAATACAAAGTTGTTCAGAGTGATCACCTTTATCCTGTGATAAAACATTTTCACCCTGATGGTAGAGGTCTCTGTCAGGTTGACAACTAAATAGGGCATGAGGGGTCACTGAATGGTTTGATGAGAACAAAATGATAAGATGTCCCGTCAAGTCAACTTTTTTTTGGTCATCACAACTTTATACTCAATAGTAGAATGAAACTGCATGCCTGCTAAGATCAGCTGATCTGGAGTGGCAGCTGTATCCTGGCACACCACCACCTTGTCCCAAAGATCACAAACATCATCTTGCAGGGAATGAGAATTATGTGTTATGGCTTTCATAGTCACCAGTTTGGATCCATTTGAGTAGTTACAGAAAATTTTGAACTGATTAGTCACAGCAGCACTCTCCACCACCATTATCAAAACACCAGATGAAGGAAAATCTTGAAAAAACTTTGTTCATTCCTCCAGTAGAGCGTCAGAGCCTTGGAGAATCAATGCCAGGATGCATTGAAGCTGTTTTGGCAGCACATAGTGACTCAACACCTTACTGAGACACTTCAAGTTGCCATAAAAATGCTATAAAGAAAAGAATACTATACACTATACACAGTCAAATGTTGTTGTTGTTGCTTTTTTAAAAAAATATATGTTGATTTTGTTAAATATGTAACAATATACAATGAAAATATTGCTATGCAGTGCCTATCATCAGTTAAACAATTTCTGATTAATTGTGACGTTTTCTTGTTTGGTCATTTTCTACAAGATATAATTAAGTCTAAGAATATAAAGTGCTGTTCATTAGCCTGACCTCTGCAGGGCTCCAGACTAACTTTTTCACTGGTTGCACTGGTGTGACCAACATTGTCAGTTAGTCACACCCCTCACCTGGTCAGAGGTGCTTATCGACACACACCACATTTACCGATGTTCCTTAAACACACCTCACATTGCAAGCTGTGATAGATGCTGCTAGACAGTTGTCTGAGCAAAAGTTAGTTTGAAAAAAGTGAAATAAAGTGTTTTTATAAAGTCTGATTAATTTTGCAGCCCTACCACTGCGTTAGCAATTGTAATTAACGAGCTCACCGGCTCAGTATCTTCCTGCCTGCACCTGCACTCCAATCACTAGGTGTGTCTGAGTCGGACCTCTAACTCTTTTGGTTGAAGACAGCACATCAGCTCAACAGCTCGTTTTACGCATCAGGCAGGAACAGACTGACGGATAAATACAAGTTATACTTTCCACCACTAGGGTTAATGCAGTGGCTGCCTGTGCTGGTTAAAGCAACAACAAAACACCTAAATGATCACTGTTCACTCGCACGAATGCGACCACTTGAAATTTAACTCGCACACTCTCAAAAAAAGGTCACATATGGAGCCCTGCTCTGTTTACTCAGAGTGCTAGCAAAGGCTTGCAAACACTGTCCCAACCTTGTCCAGCAGTATAATCCTAGGTGAAACACTATACTGTTGAACAATCCTAAATGGAGCTCCACTAACCTTGTCCTCCTCTGACACACTGAAGAGACACATTGGTCCTGTCATTGAGAAGTTCACTCATCCAAACATCCATTGATGACAGACAGAGCAATGTTAAATTATAGAGTTTACTTTGCTTGTCACTATTAAAACGGACAAAACACAGAACTGTGCTGTATATGTCACTGCCACTTTTGTGTTCATAATAAGTGTGCACAATCATGAAGGACATTCACTTGTTATGAGATTGGAAGCATGTTTTGGGGATGTCACTTTCATTCCCTCTCCAAGTATGAGTTGTGAAGTGCAGAACCGACATGCCTCATATCCAGCTGGCCTGGTTCAGACATATAGTGTGAGATGTCTTCTGTTACTGAGTGGGTGAAATATCATGAACGTATACTTACAAAGTCAAGATGATCATACTTCAAGTGCTGCTCTCTGTAAGAAACATGGGAAAGGTTCCTGACCATTGCGCTGACCTGTCTTCTTGTCTTGTTCTCTCTTCTTTCCCAGGTGCTGCAAAAGAAATCATATTTTAGCACATTCTATCCCCTTATTCCTCCCCCCTCAAAAAAAGAAAGAAAAAAGGATGTTGCCAAATCACCTCTTGGAAAAACTAAACTACTATTTTGAAAAGGTGGGTGGAATCCACAATGAAGGATATCGATTAGGTCTATGCACACCACAAACGTGAATAAGCACTGATGTTTCAACTGTGTCACAGCATGTTATTGGAGCAAGTTGTTGTTGTTTTTACAAATAAAAGCTGGACTAAAAGCTACAATAAAAATACTGATAAAGTCTTGAATTGTTGTGCGATGGAAGTTATTTTACCTCTGAAGCACATCTGAATAAGGTTAATATAGAATTCACAGGAAATGACGTTCATGCTCATGAGTCTTTTCTTTCATTAGTCCACTATAAATCAAGTAGACTTAATTGTTGTCCCATGTTTCAAATAGCTGTACAGTAAATGAATGTCTGTTTATTGCTGAACAATCACCTGCTGCTGTTTCTCTGCACACAGACATGCTTTGTTCCTCCGTTGTGCGTCAGAACCTGCCCCCTACCCGCTAAATGATCAGTACCATGAAGGCAGCCAGCGGGAATTTCACAGGTTATCTTTGTGTCCGAGGATACAACACTGTGCCAGAAGGCAAGAACAAGGGCAGGAGCAAGGGGACATCACAATCCTGAAATTTCACCAGCCCACTTTAAGTATGTGTGGTTGGGCTACATACTCACTAATTTGATGACTTTCTTTGCAAAATTATGCTGTCGTCTTTTACTTAGTCTCTAGATATGCTATATGCTGATATGCACCACTGTTAACCAAACACCTTACTTTAATTGTATCCATGCGTTGTGCACAGCTCAACAATAAAAATCCATTTTAAAAATTACAGTACCACATGTTAAAAGCATATAGAAATATTTGATATGTAAGATTATATAGATTAACCACAATTTCTCAGTCTTTGTCTTCTCTCAAGAACAGTCACTCATACACATAGACTCAAGTAAATCGTTAAGTTGATTATACATTAGTAGTGGAGAGGAAAATCCTTGATTTTATAGAGCAGTGGTACTTTTTTCTTTCATTTCTCAGTGTCTTAATGGGAATAAATAGAAACTACATACAAAGGGGTCAGCACCATACTGCAGGCTGAGGGACAGGGCAGGAAAAAGACGGGCCCAGTTTGTACTCTTGTGTATTAGCACATTCATGTCACAGAGAAAAGAAAACTCCCTGCTATGTTTGAAAACCCCAGAAAGTATGTGAAAAATGCACATCATTGTCCTGAAGGTACTTTTTTTTTTTAGAATCCTTTAATACAGCTCCTACCATCTAGATGAAAAAGCACATAGTCCACTGCACAAAAATATAGTTTCAAGTAACATTTTCTTAATTGTGACAATCAAGGTAACAGGTGGGCCGCCATTTTGTTTGGGTACACAAAAAGAAGCACAACTGAAGAAACATTTTAAAACCCCTTCTTAAGAATTATTTTGCAAATTGTATATTTTTTTTGATCTGGACAAATGTGTATTTGAGAATTCTGAAAACACATTGGTACCACAATGACTTAATACTTTTTAATCTAAGATAATTCAACATTTCTGGATAGTTAACTTTTAGAAAGAACAAAAGCTTTTTATGTAAATGGCACAAAAAGGGACTGAACACTTTCAATTAGCCGGCTCACATATCTTGTGTCTGGACTTTACAGCCAATATTAAAATGTACACTAGACTATATTTGGGTGAATTACAAGCAGGTGGTTGTAAATGTGTTTTTTTAATGGCTGTTTTTTCTTTTCCATAACCAAAGCTTTTAGCTAGCAACTGGCATGGCATTTTAAGACAAAAATAGCTTACAATACACTCCCACAGAGGTGAAAATGAAATAAGTGCATTTATTTAAATACTATACTTACTGCTGAATACTGTTTACTTGTAAAGACAACAGTTCCCTACATTTTAACCTCCTTTCTGTCAAACTACTCCGTCATTTCAGTTCCGTCGTTCCTCTCCTGTCCCTGCACAGGGTCGGGCTTAATATGACGTCAATTTCTCGCGACTACTAAGGTAAACTACAGAACTAAGGTAAACTGTAATCGCCAGGACGTGCGAAAACTCCCTCAGCAGCTAAAATGGCCACAAACCAACCGCCAGCAGTTCAACATCCTTCGTGCAGCGTTGCTCTTTAACGCTAACGTGCAGCTAGCATTACACCATCTCTTATTCACATACATGGCGAGTCCCCAGCATTTCTTCTGACCACTCTCCCTCAAGCTCCGGTCCGCTCTGATCAGGTGAAGTCCGTCCAAAGTTGTGAGCGAGTCCGGAGGGAGTTCGTTCAGCCATGACTCCGTGAACGACATGAGGCTGCGCTCCCGATACTCCCACTGCAGCCGGGTCAGCGCTGTTAGCTGTTAGCTGTTAGCCGTTAGCTCCTCCAGGCCGTTAGGGAGAGACTTCACGTATCCCATGATGATGGACGGACGGCTTGTAGCATCTCTTCTCCTCCCGACGCTTCACTCCTGCCCTGTATTCCCTCTTCCTCCAACTCATCGGGGATGTCCGATATCTCCCACGGCGGTGGCTTGGCCTGGCTAACAGCTATTCACCAGTGTAAAACAATAGAACCATGGCTCAAGGACTCCACATGGACCCCAAAAACNTTTTTTATTTACAGGAAAGACTTTGAAATCAGTCAACTTAATGGCAAAATAGAAGATGAACAAGCCATGTGTGCCCAGCTTCAGAAAAAATTGAAGGAGCTGCAGGTAACCATTCAAACAGGACAAACTCAGCAGTGAAAAATACATTCTAAGACCACAATTTACAGCAATAGAATTTAATCAAGCTTTTTTTCTTTGATTTTGTTCTAGGCCCGCATTGAGGAACTGGAGGAAGAGCTGGAAGCAGAGCGAGCTGCTCGAGCCAAGGTGGAGAAGCAGAGAGCAGACTTGGCCAGAGAGCTGGAGGAGATCAGTGAGAGGCTGGAGGAGGCTGGAGGAGCAACAGCTGCCCAGATAGAGATGAACAAGAAGAGGGAGGCTGAGTTCCAGAAACTCCGCAGAGACCTCGAAGAGGCCACTCTGCAGCATGAAGCCACCGCTGCCACACTCAGGAAGAAACAGGCCGACAGTGTTGCTGACCTGGGAGAGCAGATTGACAACCTGCAGAGAGTCAAGCAGAAGCTGGAGAAGGAGAAGAGTGAGCTCAGACTGGAACTGGATGATGTTGTCTCCAATATGGAACAGATTGTCAAGTCCAAGGTAAATCACCTTTCTGAATGATGTTTTTCTTCTTATTGGCTGATGAACAATTTACTTTCTTGTTTTACTGTGTGAGTCGATCTTACTGTATTTTTTTCTTTCAGAACAATTTGGAGAAAATGTGCAGGTCTCTGGAAGACCAGATGAATGAATATAAAACAAAGTCTGAAGAGGGACAGCGATCCATCAATGACTTCACCATGCAGAAAGCAAAGCTTCAAACTGAGAATGGTATGAATTTCAACAGCATATTTCTATTTGTGCTAATATGAAGCAGTACTTTAAATCTTCTGTTCAAATTAGGGGAACTAACAAGGCAGCTTGAGGAAAAGGATTCCCTGGTGTCTCAACTCACCAGAGGAAAACAGTCCTACACCCAGCAAATTGAGGACCTTAAAAGACAACTGGAGGAGGAAGTCAAGGTAGCAAACAAATGGCAGTGAGATCTCATTAAGAACTTATTAAATGTTGGTAAATGCAAAGCTTTAAGACATTCTTCATTTCAGGCCAAGAATGCATTAGCCCATGCAGTGCAGTCTTCTCGTCACGACTGTGACCTGCTCAGGGAGCAGTTTGAGGAGGAGCAGGAGGCCAAGGCTGAACTACAGCGTTGCATGTCCAAGGCCAACTCTGAGGTGGCTCAGTGGAGAACTAAGTATGAAACTGATGCCATCCAGAGGACTGAGGAACTGGAAGACGCCAAGTGAGTCAAATACATTTTGACTTGAACAATTCAACAAAATTTAAAAGCAACTCACCCTCAATACATTTCTTCATAATACAGAAAAAAGCTGGCTCAGCGTCTGCAGGAGGCTGAGGAGGCTGTTGAGGCAGTGAATGCTAAATGCTCCTCTCTGGAGAAGACCAAACACCGACTGCAGAATGAGATTGAAGATCTCATGGTGGATGTAGAGAGGTCAAATGCTGCTGCTGCTGCTCTGGACAAGAAGCAAAGAAACTTTGACAAGGTGAACTGCAATGAAGTCTTTGTGATCAACATAAGTCCAACAAACATCAATTGGCAGTGTATCATCTGAACCTTTCATCCTTTAGTTCAAATAAGTATATCTAACATGTATGGGGAAAACAATGTTTAGAGTTAGTGTGAACTTTGTGTACTACATTTGACCACAGCTTTCAGTATTAGGAGAAATTGTTAAAACTCTCCAAGACAGTAGTCCTTTCTCCAGCCATCTGGCACATATACACTAATTGTTGGCCTTTCCTTCCACTGCAGGTTCTGTCTGAGTGGAAGCAGAAGTATGAGGAATCTCAATGTGAGCTGGAGAGCTCCCAGAAAGAGGCCAGGGCTCTGAGCACTGAGCTGTTCAAACTGAAGAACTCCTATGAAGAGTCTCTGGATCATCTGGAGACCTTGAAGCGAGAGAACAAGAACTTACAGGGTAAGATCTAACTACTAGGGTTTCTGCACAGGTTTCCAGAGAAGTGCTTTTGTGAATCAATCTTAATCGCCTTGCAAAATGTCTCACAGAGGAGATTTCTGACCTTACTGAGCAACTTGGTGAGGGTGGAAAGAATATTCATGAACTGGAGAAACTGCGAAAACAACTGGAACAGGAGAAGAGTGAGATCCAGTCTGCTCTTGAAGAAGCTGAGGTACAGATCCTTGTTGATGAATAACAGATTTTAAAGTAAAATTGTCCGCGATTATGTATAATTCTGTACCCTCCTGTTCGCCAGGCCTCCCTGGAGCACGAAGAGGGTAAGATTCTCAGAGCCCAGCTTGAGTTCAATCAAATTAAAGCTGACATTGAGCGCAAACTGGCTGAGAAAGATGAGGAGATGGAGCAGAGCAAGAGGAACCTGCAGAGAACCGTTGACACCCTGCAGAGCTCTCTTGAAGCTGAATGTCGCAGCAGGAATGAGGCTCTGCGTTTGAAGAAGAAGATGGAAGGAGACCTCAATGAGATGGAGATCCAGCTGAGCCAGGCCAACAGACAGGCGGCTGAGGCCCAGAAACAACTTAAATCTGTTCACTCACATCTGAAGGTCTGGAAGAACTCCGAAAAAGGTAATAATTATTGTAATCCTTTCATGAATAACCCAAAACAAAATCTTTTGGGTTTTCATCTTCAAGGATACTCAACTTCAACTTGACGACTCTATGCGAGCCAACGATGATATGAAGGAAAACATCGCCATTGTTGAGAGACGCAACAACCTGCTTCAGGCTGAACTGGAGGAACTGAGATCTGCTCTGGAGCAAACTGAGAGAGGTCGCAAACTTGCTGAACAAGAGCTGCTGGATGTCAGTGAGAGGGTGCAGCTACTGCACTCACAGGTGAGACCAAATCATTTACTACAACTGCCACAGATGGTAAACTTATGTTCTTGAATATAAAGATCTCAAAAGTATTACTATTTCTCAAGTGCAGTGACACACAATCACACATCTCAAAAATTTGCAGAACACTGGGCTGATAAATCAGAAGAAGAAACTCGAGAATGACGCTTCCCAGCTTCAAACTGAAGTGGAGGAGGCAGTGCAGGAGTGCAGAAATGCTGAAGAGAAGGCCAAGAAGGCCATTACTGATGCTGCCATGATGGCAGAGGAGCTGAAGAAAGAACAGGACACCAGCGCTCACCTGGAGCGTATGAAGAAGAACATGGAGCAAACCATCAAAGACCTGCAGCACCGTCTGGATGAAGCTGAACAGATCGCCATGAAGGGAGGAAAGAAGCAGGTGCAGAAGCTTGAGACCAGGGTGAGTATAGGCGGACAGTTTGACACCTGGCATTATACAAATATGTACAATAATAATCTGCTCCTTGTTGAGAGGTGCTGGCCAACTTTTGTTGTGACATCTTACAGGTCAGAGAACTTGAAAATGAAGTGGATAGTGAACAGAAAAAAGCCAGTGATGCTACAAAGGGAATAAGAAAGTATGAAAGACGTATTAAGGAGCTCACTTATCAGGTAATATTTGATCTGGACCAAAATCTCTTTATTCTGTTAAAAATAATGACACCTAGAATAAAAAAAAACATGTTTACATTTTTATTTAATTTTCTTGTTTTTCTATGTAGACCGAAGAGGACCGTAAAAATCTGGCACGTCTGCAAGATCTGGTGGACAAGCTCCAGCTAAAGGTCAAGTCCTACAAGAAGTCTGCAGAGGAGGCTGTAAGTACTTTCGATTTTCAATAAAAGCCTCACATCCAACCACTGAAACAAAATTCTATCTGGGCAGACATTATGGTGTTTCTGTTCAACAGGAGGAACAGGCCAACAATAATCTCACCAAGTTCCGTAAGCTTCAACATGAGCTTGATGAAGCTGAAGAGAGAGCTGACATCGCTGAGTCGCAGGTCAACAAGCTGCGTGTCAAGAGCCGTGATGTGGGGTCAAAGGTTTGTATGGATGTATCTTAACAATGTTTTGGTCTAGAACATTCAACCGTCCTAGAAGCCATGTTGACAGATCACCCAGACAAAACTGACTTACTGTACTGTGTAAAAACTGGTCAAAAACTGAAGCATCACTGCCAACCCTCCAACAACGCCAACAAAATGACAAATTCACCATTGTGTTACTGCTACATTTCAAATATAGGGACAGTAAAATCTATCTCTAAAATCAAAGACATTGCTCACTATTTATCTTGTATTTTCTTTCTTTTGTTTCAGAAAGGACTTGATGAATGAACCGCCCTCAAACATGATAATTTCTGAGACACCTCATTGCTGTCTAATGGTGTCTCCCTAAGCATGTGTTTTTGTTCAGTAGAATAAATTTATTGTGCATCTGAAACAGCTTCTTGACTTTTCATTGCCAGTACCTTTAGTGGTTCATAACGACAGAGAACTAAACTACACTTACTTTTAAAAAGAATAAATAAACCAACTGTTTTTTGCAATAAATTGAGAAATACAAAGGTCATGCTTGTACAACAATGAAATAATAAATAAATTAAAGGCACAGCGTCAATAAAAAAAACAAAAAAACAAAACAAAACATGAGTATTATCATTTAAAATCTAATACTTATTGAAGAATTAAATTATAAGACATTTATTTTCCTTAACAGCACTGTCTTTTTTTAATATGCAAAATTAAGTCATAACATAACTGTAATTATGTCTTTGTAGTAACTATAGACAAAAAGTCAGTTTTACTCACAGTTATTTCACTGGACAAATTGTAGTCAGCTAAAAAGTAATCCCTGTGAGACCTGTAAAGGTTTCATTTACAATCTGAGAATTTGAATTCTGAAAGAAAATAAATAATTTAGCTGAAGAATCAATTCTGCTGAAGATTAAAAAAAACAAACAAAAAAAACAAATCACTTTAATAACACTAAACATTAGGTCTTTATGTGTACATTTAATAATTAATGTACTTATTTTTATTTATTTCCAAAAAGGTACTGAACATCTCAAAATGTTTGGACTATAAACAGTGCTGCGTTATATCAAATCATCTACATGAAGAAAATGTAATACCATGGCCATTTAGGCTACTTAAATTATCTAGAAGTTTTTTTTTGTTTGTTTTTTTAAACTTTCAAACTGTTTTGTGGCTTCTAAATGTCTCATAAGAGTGAAAACTATCCCATTTTTATTGGCTAACTGTCAAAACCTCTCATGTTGTAAAAGCCACTCAGACATCCTGTCACCAGGAGGGGGCGCTAACGCATCCTATTTTAGTTTGGGAGGGCAGCTTGAAAAAAAAAATCCTTGGTAGAGTGCTACAGCTAACCCTTTATTACTAGTAACACCAGGTGTTTATGATTTCACATTTCTTTGAAGTTTAAGTATTACAACTTACTTTTTCTTTTAACATGCCATTTTGAAGAGAAGAAATTTATGAAATGCTCTTCAGTGTCTCTGGATTTGAATTAGACTGTAAAAATGTAACAAAGGAAGCACCTAACAATTTAAGAAGCCTTAAAAGTGACAATGTGATAAGGAGAACGGGTTGCAGAATGCTTCAGTTTCAATCCCTCTCGAAAATCTATGGCTTATTTAAGCTCAGCAAAAGCTGCTTGATAGCAGACAGAAATCTATTTTCTCATTGTTCAGCTTAGTGACATGGGCCCACTAACCAAGAAAATGCACATGTTTTAACATTATGCACATAATTTTAAGTTCAATGCATAGAAAATCACCAGTTCATAAAAGCCTGTCAGGAGAAAATTCTCCACTGCACAGGGCATATCGCATTTTGAGTTTGTAGCATTATTAGATGATGATATGAACAGCTAGCATGAGCAATTTGGAACTAAGAAATAACCATCTACCCATTTAAGATTTGTCTTCACCATTATTTCAGGCATAGAAAATGCATCCATACTGTACATCTTTTTATACAAAGACAACTCACACTATTCTCTTCCTTTTTGGTAAGACTGCAAAATAAAATTCCCCAAAAATCAAAACTAGAAAAGTTTAAACTACTAACCTTCATACCAGCAGTAGATGCCAGCCTTTCTCGAGTAATAAGCATCCTCTTCTCAGCAGCAGACGAGGGAGGGCCGTTTGGAATACAGAAAAAAGCAGACTTGGCGAAGGTGTCTTTGGTGGATTCATGGACAGCATCCTCCGAGAGAGACCTGGTCAATTCAAGCACCACCATTTCATCAAAACAGGACATTGATAGCAAGAGCATAATGTGTCTGAATTACAGTTGTTTTCCAGTATAGCTAATTAGCTATAGATTAGAAGGTCAGCATGCAAAATAGCAGATAATAAAGGCTTTAAATGGTCAACGGTACCTTTCTAATATTTCTTCAAGTCAAAGACAAGTAGTGCTCAGGATCTGAGTCCATGCAGAGGTCCATAGTCTGAATGAGTGAGGAGAGGACAAGGGCAGTGAACAATGGACTCCGTAAGCCTCTAGCAGAACTCAACACCACTTAGAAGTGACCTTTCACAACAACAGGGAACAAATACTACCAATAGTTTTGCTGTCTCCAGTTTCAAACTTAAGTGAGGCAAGGTGCCTCACACCTTCCTTTGTGCGTTCATGTGATCATAAAAGTCTCAGAGACTGAGAACAGCTGGGAATGAGACCTTAAACGGACAGACGAGTGCTCTCCAGGAATAGACAGAGGGATAAGTAAAGGAAATGAAAGTTCTACTACAAAGACAACCAGGGAGAAGGCCTGATGGGATGAAGTGTGACTGAGAAGAAGACAGCAGTGGTTGCACTTAATTTGTGCCAGAAAGTTTCACTATACCAGGTTTAAATGCTTTGCCAGGAAACATCACCCTTTTATATGTTTCAGAAAGCCCGTTTGCCAGTTTCAGATTGATGTGCCTCCTCCTCCTTGGTTAGCCTCATGTCTCCATCATTTTGCCAATGCTTGAGTTGTCAAATACAGTTTTAAAAATTTGGGAATTTAGCATATTCTTGTATATAAATGATACACTCACTAACATATAGCACATATAGGATATCACTGGCTTCTGCGTGGTCTTATCACCTGTTGCTGCTGCTCAAAGAAAAAAACAAAAACCTGTCCTGACTACCTGCGTCACAAGCTGTCCCCAAGCTATCCTCTGAAACACCAAGCCCCCAAAGGCAGCCAGCAGGAATTTCACAAGTTATCTTTGTGCTCAAGGATAAAGAGAAGAAAACAATGTCATGTCAATGGGAGCAGACCAAGGGCACTGAATGCATGTAATGTTTTCACAGAGGCCTGAACTATAGGTCACAACAAAGTGATTTGTTTCAGTGCATAAACATACTTTATGCATGTATGGTAGGGTTATATTCTTCTAAAAAGCAATGCACAGGAACCCATTTTTATTTTTTAGGACTCAAAGGGAGGCAATAATCCAATGTAAAAGTGAATAAAACAAAAATCTGAAATCTAAAAGTCAGTTTTAGAAATAAAAATCATTTCTACAGCACAGAATGTAGTTACACTATTTACTAATTATCAAATTCATAAGAATCAAATAGATTGTCAGTGTTACTTTCTGGCTTCCTTCAAAGAAAAGAGAAGGCAACCTCATGTGCAAAACCTAGAATCTATACATCATACATTTTGTCACCCTTTTCCAATGCTGAACTAATTAATATATAAAATGTATGTGTTTTTTAAATTTATAAGTAATTCGTTATTGAGAAACAAAATCATATAATATACAGTTCATTTTGTTAAAATGATTATCCAGACTTCACAAAAAAAGCCATTTCTCTTTCTCAAACTTCAAAGATAAAGTGTATATAGTAGTGCCTGTTCTGGACTGCTGAGATGCCCTGTGATCTTTTTCTCCAAGTTCAGTACGAGGCAATTACACTGATGCTGTGATGATGCAAATACATTAGACCATATCTAGATCCATCTATGCATATCCATATACACAGAAGGCCAAGTACTGTTTCACCAATCACATGATCAGCTCTTAAAAGGAAGACTGGCAACCTAATCAAATACCTAACAGATACTGTATGTTTACTAATTGAAATGCAGCAATTATGCTTATTGTATATTTTCTATATAAATCCAAGGACATCATAAACACAACATGCAAGTTGTGCAGTTGTGCACTTCACAAAACCAACTCAACATAAACTAAGAGTCATATTAACGAGCAATGTGATACATCAAAGCAAATATCTTACTAAACTATAAAGCACTAGTTGAAAGAAATGACATCAGGGCTGTTGTTACCACTAAACTGTGTTGTCCTTTAGTGCGAACATTTCTTCACAGCACAGGAGTCACAGCTTCAGCTTTTTTGTTTGGTTTAGTTTTTTACTTTGGTTATTTTCTGCCTTTAGGTTTTGGTGGTTTTATGTATTATTTGATAATTGTATATAAACTCCTGAGCTACAATGTTTAACACTCCCTACTAAAGACTGCTTAGAAAGAATACTAATACTGTCTCACTGATACAATTTGGTGTGTGTAATAAATGCATGGACTTTTAACTCAAACCTATTTATTTTTCAGGTGCAGAAAGTAATAATACAGTTCCTACAGTATATACTATTATTATAATGTATAATAGTAAAAGTAAAAGTGTATTGCACTTCATGTACCTTTTTTCATGTAATATGAACTTAGGTTGGCTCACACGGTCTCTGAACACGTCTATTCCTGTTAAAGAAAGAGAAACGATGCCAAGGGACCAGGGCTGGGCGAAGGGTGTGGACCAAACTGTGAACAGTGGTGAGTGATAATAAAGGGATCTCACAGCTGTGACCTTGGCCTTGTCTTGCCCCTCTGTAGACAACAGCTGCAGCTCTTTATTGTCCCCCTTGAAATGTATTTCACACCCTATCAACTGACAACTATTGTTGAACTTCAGATATCGAGATGTTCTCAGTCCAATAAATCCTGGTTGCTTGCTAGCCTGCTTTATTTAGTTTGAGTATAGAGGCAAACTCTATCTATCATTGAATCTATTTTACAAATAACAAATCACGGTGTTGCTTAATATGATGTTCCATACCACAAAAGAGGAATAAGTGGCTAATTATTGTTGCATGCAGTATATTGAGTCATATTTTGTGCTGGCACATAATTAACAGTCACCAAGTGTTGTAGTTGGAAAGTTATGCTCTCCTGTCTTCACTGTAATAAAGTTTTGTCAATCACTCATCTATGCAGTATATTCACAAGACACAAAAACTTTGATAAATGACAAACTGATTTTACAACTAACTCCAACAGTTGAATATCATTCTAAACCTACCTCATACAACTTACTGGGACAGAGAACTACTTGATGGACTGTAGCCTGTCCCTGCTTCCCCACCTCCTGCCTTCCCCTTTCTTTGTCATGTCCACTCTGGCGTATTAGTCTGTTGTTCACAAGGTGAGAGCAACAAATAGCAGCACTAGGCTCTACCCAATTTGGAGCATGCGTTTTGTGATAGGCAACCTGGATGCCATTTCTCTGATATTCATCCCCATATTTGGTTGACTTGCGACCTTTATTAAAGGAGAGGCAGGGTGGTGTCAGCCACTGGATCCATCATTTCGCTTGATAAGGTTGACGGTCAAAGGTAAGAAAAACACCCATTGAAATGGCAACCCTCTATGTGTTATGTGATTGACCACTTTATAGAGTTTTAAATATGTTACAATTACTCTCGGCTGTATAGTTTCTGCTGCTAACAACACTTGTAAGAGGTTAGTGATTCATTTTGATGAGATGACTCACTTTTTAGGTGTCAGACTTTTCTTGATCAAATAAGGATGTAATATGACCTTTGGTTTGTTTCTGTCCACTTAATATAAACAGAAGACATCCTTATTTCTTGTGGAATCAAACATCTCAGGTAAAACTCACAGCTACATTAATGTGACAATGCAGTAATTCTTTTATTACACAGTCCAGCAACAATCAACATGATTATATGTTTGTGTATGTGCGCAGCAAATGTATGTGTCTTCTAATTCTGCTATTTTAGGGTTACTGCTTATCAAAACACTGGAGATGTCCAGTTTTCTCATATAAAGAACCTCTGAATGTCTCGAAAACTCTAAATTAACCATATTTATTTCTGCAATTGCTTTAAGAGAAGAAAGATCAAAGACACAGTTTAATATGTTAAATAATATAAAAAATTATGAGAAATATTGTTTTACGGTGTTATTATTGTATTGTATTGTTACATGGGGATACCAAAACTTGCAATTATGTTTTTTACGAGTGTTGGGTGAGTGATTATGGGTCACATAGAAAATCACAACGCTTTCACTTTTTCAAGGTTGAAAAATGGGGGATGCCGTCATGGCAGAGTTCGGGCCTGCTGCTCCTTATCTGAGAAAGTCAGACAAGGAGCGTCTGGAGGCCCAGACTCGTCCATTTGACATGAAGAAGGAGTGTTTTGTTCCCGACCCTGAGGTTGAATACGTTAAAGCAACTGTCACTACTCGTGATGGTGACAAAGCCACTGTCCAGACTGAATTTGGAAAGGTATGTGTTCCATATCATTTCAATTCAAATATGAGGTAATACAAGTTTTGACCTTTGCATGAGATGCATTTTTTTCTTTTGCAGACTGTGACAGTGAAGGAGGTTGATGTGCACCCTCAGAACCCGCCAAAGTTTGACAAAATTGAAGACATGGCGATGTTCACCTTCCTCCATGAGCCCGCTGTGCTGTTTAACCTCAAAGAGCGTTATGCAGCATGGATGATCTATGTGAGCCACGTGTTCAGTTATTAGTCAGTGTTCTTCATCTCTATGCTATCTCACCATCCATAACAACTATTTGCTATCCCTCTCTTTATATGGCAGACCTACTCAGGGCTGTTCTGTGTGACTGTCAACCCCTACAAGTGGCTGCCAGTCTACAACCAAGAGGTGGTTGTTGCCTATAGAGGAAAGAAAAGGAGTGAAGCTCCTCCTCACATCTTCTCCATCTCTGACAATGCCTACCAGTACATGTTGGCAGGTGCATAATCTACTCTGGCCTTTATCATGTAAAAATAAGTCATCCTGACATCCCAACATGATTCTATTACTCTACTAATATTTTTAATTTCTCTTGCTGACAGACAGAGAAAACCAGTCTATCCTTATCACGTGAGTCACACGGCCAACAAAATCTTCTCAGCAGGTTAGAGTTAAAGGCCTTGACATAAAGCTTTCTGTCTCTCTTCTACTCAGTGGAGAATCCGGAGCTGGAAAGACTGTCAACACCAAGCGTGTCATTCAGTACTTTGCCAGCATCGCCGCTGTCCCGACTGGAAAGAAAGATGCAGCTGCTGAGAAGAAGGTCTGTATGACAAAACAGATCTCTGACTATGTCTCAATCACACTTTCACTTGAAAATCTAACCAAATTCCAAATGACTTGTAAAAGCTGAAATAAATGTTGGTATTTTACGTACTTAATACTGAACTTGAAGTTGTGTCTTTGCTTGACAACATCAGGGCACCCTGGAGGATCAAATCATTCAGGCTAACCCTGCTCTGGAGGCCTTTGGTAACGCCAAGACCATCAGGAATGACAACTCCTCCAGATTTGTGAGTGTCTGAGCGACTGCAGTGAGGCCATTTGATCACCATTAATTGACTGAGAGTTATACATTCCTTATTAGAAGTATCAGTGTACACTATTTTTCCTCTTAGGGTAAATTCATCAGAATTCACTTTGACAACCGAGGAAAGCTGGCCTCTGCTGACATTGAGACTTGTAAGTAAAGCTAAATTAATCCATATGTTGGTTTTCTGAGCAACTTATCCTCTGTAGGTGCTGGAGCCGCCAAACAGGACTTCTGTCAGTCACAAGGCGAACATACAGCACAGACTTTAGGAACCCAGGAAAGCCTTAGAGACACAATGACAACACACCTTGGAAAATGTGAAGCCAGAATGCTTTAACCAGTAATCCAGTGTGTGAAACATGTAAAACAGAGTCAAGATTTTCAAACAACATTTAAAAACAACATCTGCTAACCTCTTGTTATGAGAGTGCTAACATTTTTTTTTCCCATTTTCCATTTATTAATGTTTTACAAAATGTCCTGTTTGTGTGTTAGTGAAACACGCGCACATATGTGTGTGTGTGTGTGTGTGTGTGTGTGTGTGTGTTGTCATATCATGGCTTGATAATGTGCCAGTAGCTCTAAACCTTTGCCAATATTACATTATTTTATACAGAAATAGGATAAGATGACATATTGTATATTATACCTCAAACAGATCTTCTGGAAAAGTCTCGTGTGACCTACCAGCTCAAAGCTGAAAGGGACTACCACATTTTCTACCAGATCTTGTCTCAGGCAAAGCCTGAACTCCTGGGTGAGTGTGAAACATACATGTCATATGTGGTTGTTACTGTACTGCCACCATGCACTGTATAATTCATATTTTTAATGTCATTTTAGAAATGCTGCTCATCACCAACAACCCCTATGACTACGCCTTCATCTCCCAGGGAGAGACAACTGTAGCCTCTATCAACGATTCTGAAGAGCTGGGGGCCACTGATGTGAGCAACAGCAAACTGTTTTAGACGGATACTAATGAGGAAAACAAGGGTTAACCACAATAATATTTTTTGATTTTGTTCAGGATGCTTTTGATGTGTTGGGCTTCACTCAAGAAGAGAAGAACAGTATTTACAAGCTGACTGGTGCCATCATGCATTATGGTAACATGAAGTTTAAGCAAAAGCAGCGAGAGGAGCAGGCAGAGGCTGATGGGACTGAAGGTAGAGAGGCTGTTACATTTATTAGTGTAATGTTATATTTATTATGTTACAGTTAGTAGTACTAATAGAGGTGATTTGATGCAGCTCAGATCCAGCATTATTAATAAAAGCAAGCATGTGGAATTTCATGGAGTGGAAATGTCAGATAGTGCAGAGTTTGCATTGTCGGATTTGAGTATACAGTGGTTGGCATGTCAGGTCCCCATATCACTTTTTTTTTTTTTTTTTTTTTTTTAATTTGCATGGCAAAGGCTGAACCTGAGGTAGGACACACAGTGATCTAGCTTCCAAGAACAGTAACAAACTGATGAAATAATACCTTTAAATATCTGTTTCACATATCACTCTATTTTGTATGAATAAATTATATCGTCAAAGAGCTAATCTTTTTTCAGCTCTTATCTTTGAGTTATTTTGCATTTGAAGGAAATTAGACTAAAAACATGAACAAATGCAAATGAACAACAGAGACATGTTTAGGGCAATTAAAGCCTCTGCCAATAACCTGTAGTTCTGAGAGCTGCATATAACAAGTTTGTTATGTAAAAAATCCCTCTGAGCCACTAGATTTAACTGTATTAAAAACATTGCTCACCCGCATTAATCAACTGCTGCATGATACACAGAACAATGACCTCTCCAAAAAGAAGAAATAACTCAGGTCAAAGAAATGCATAGTTTGCATCTATATCTACATATCCACAAGAGTTTTGGTATCCTCGTGCCACTGAAAAAGTTCAAGTGTCAAGCACACCAAAAATAATGATAAGATAACGAGAACCTGAGCGAGCATGCCAAATGTGAGGTTGGAGAGTCATAAACATATGCACTGTCTTATGTACTGCATGTATATGTGAATAATGCGTCATCTTCCCTCTTTCAGATGCTGACAAAGTTGCGTATCTGATGGGCCTGAACTCTGCTGACCTCATCAAAGGTCTCTGTCACCCAAGAGTTAAAGTAGGAAATGAGTGGGTCACCAAAGGACAAAATGTGGCGCAGGTAAACAGTTGAATGGAATGTTTTGAGGATAATTTGACTAAACAGAAATCTAAAAAAATGTTGTTTTAAAAAATGTCTAATCATTTCCTCCTTTAGGTGTACTATGCTATCGGTGCACTGTCTAAGTCAGTGTATGAGAAGATGTTCCTGTGGATGGTGGTGAGAATTAACCAGTCCCTGGACACCAAACAGCCCCGCCAGTACTTCATTGGTGTGTTGGACATTGCAGGATTTGAGATCTTTGATGTGAGTTGAAACGGAGTTCCCAAAAACACCAATGACTTTTTTTACTCAACATTTTCATCACTGAATTAATTTCTGCTTGCTATTGATGTTCTTACAGTTCAACACCTTTGAGCAGATGTGCATCAACTTCACCAATGAGAAACTGCAACAGTTTTTCAACCATCACATGTTCGTGCTGGAGCAGGAAGAGTACAAGAAAGAGGGCATTGAATGGGAGTTCATTGACTTTGGTATGGATCTGCAGGCCTGTATTGACCTGATTGAAAAGGTGAGTTTTTGAGAATATTTTTCTTGAAAATTGAAATTGAGTTTTTTTTTTTTTTTTGCTTGTCTTTACTTTCTTCATTATATTCTCTTCAGCCCATGGGTATCATGTCCATCCTTGAAGAGGAATGCATGTTCCCCAAAGCCAGCGATGCCACCTTCAAAGCTAAGCTCTATGACAACCACCTGGGGAAATCCAACAACTTTCAGAAGCCCAGAGTTGTCAAAGGAAAACCAGAGGCCCATTTCTCCCTGGTTCACTACGCTGGAACTGTTGATTATAACATCAACAACTGGCTGGTGAAGAACAAGGATCCTCTGAATGAGACTGTTGTTGGACTGTACCAGAAGTCTAACCTTAAGCTTTTAGGTTTGCTTTTTGCTGGGTATGCAGGAGCTGAATCAGGTATGTTGACATTCAACAGTAAAATTCACGCAAATCAATGACAACTTGCCGTACCAACAATATCATGATAAACATCTTTGAAATCTGCTGCCCTAATAGATCTCTGACACTGTGTTGCTTACGTTGACAAGATGTGATATTATTAATTCCTATTTAGCTCAGGATTCTGGTGGAAAGGGAAAAGGTGGTAGCAAGAAGAAAGGTTCATCCTTCCAAACTGTATCAGCTCTGCACAGGGTAAGATATTCATGTGTTGAATCTTTTTTTTTTTTTTACAAATGTGATGGGCCAAAGCTACAAGGAGCGCAATTATGCACATATGTGGGGGTACACGGCCACTGGAAGACACCACTGATAAAAAAGACAGACCAAGCTAATGAAGACAAAAGGTTTTTAGGCTAAATATTAACCAACATCAGTGTGTACCTTTCTCAAGACTATGACACTATGAGTTCTTGTAACCTATTAAATTAAGCATCCATGTAAATTTATTACAGAATGTGTTCAATCAATGTCAAACACAATGGCAAAAAATTATATAAGTTACATGTGTTAAACTTGCAGGAGAATCTGAACAAACTGATGACCAACTTGAGGTCTACTCACCCTCACTTTGTGCGCTGCATCATCCCCAACGAGACCAAGACTCCTGGGGCCATGGAGAACCCTCTGGTGATGCACCAGCTGCGCTGTAACGGTGTGCTGGAAGGCATCAGGATCTGCAGAAAGGGCTTCCCCAACAGGATCCTGTATGGAGACTTCAAACAGAGGTTTGTGTCAGAATTACAAATTGTTGAAAAACAAACAAACAAAAGCATAAAATTAATTACATTCTTCTCCAATATCTGTTGATGAAAATGGACATTATTCAAACAAAAAATATTTCCTCATTTAGTCTTTGAATGGTGTTGTATTATATAAATACCATGTATTTTACAGTATAGTTACTTAGATGAGCATAAGTTGGTATTTTATCATTTTACATAACATAAAATAAAACTAAAATTATTTCTTGTCTTGAAGATACCGCATTTTAAACCCGAATGCTATACCTGAGGGACAGTTCATCGATAACAAAAAAGCTGCAGAGAAGCTTTTAGGCTCCTTGGATATTGACCATAACCAGTATAAACTGGGGCACACCAAGGTAAGCATGGGTGAAGAAAATCTGAGCTGTATATTCCTCCATAAAACTATTTCTATTGACTGCAATTCTTAACAACAGACATGTGTGGGATAATACTTTGTTTACCAACTCCTGCTCTCATCTGTTTGCAAAATCAGGTTTTCTTTAAAGCTGGGCTGCTTGGCTTGCTGGAGGAGATGAGAGATGATCGTTTGGCTTTAATCATCACCAGAATCCAAGCAAGATCTCGAGGTGTTCTGGCAAGAATTGAATTCCAGAAGATTGTAGAGCGCAGGTATGCGCAATAAATAAATAAATAAATAAATAAAATTAATAAAAAAATACTGCAATTTCAATTGATTCCAAAGCTAGAAACATGAGGATTAGAAATGGAATAAAAAAGGCAGCTCACTGAAGGTGACATGTTAGACAGTCTTTTATATCTCCCATTATTCCAGCAACCTGTTGGATATTAACGTGCCCTAAAAAGACATTAAAGGGGCGACCCAATATCTGAGTGGTAAGGGCACAAATCCCATGGGTACAAATCCCCTGAGCAGCGAGGACAGATATGCAGAAAAATTGTGACTGTAATTTTCTGTAACATTACAATATCTTCTTTTTTAATTCATGTCCATAGGGATGCACTACTTGTGATCCAGTGGAACATCCGTGCATTCATGGGGGTCAAGAATTGGCCCTGGATGAAGCTGTACTTCAAGATCAAACCTCTCCTGAAGTCAGCAGAGACTGAGAAGGAGATGGCCAACATGAAAGAAGAGTTTACCAAACTCAAAGAGGCTTTTGCAAAATCAGAAGCCCGCAAGAAGGAACTGGAGGAAAAAATGGTCACTCTTCTCCAAGAGAAGAACGACCTGCAGCTACAAGTTCAGACTGTACGTTTACAAACACATCGATGAAAGATATCAAAATCAAACCAAGTCTGCCCAAGTGTAATGCTGTGCCTTTCCAATCACAGGAGCAAGATAATCTGGGCGATGCTGAAGAAAGATGTGAGGGGCTGATTAAGAGCAAGATTCAGTTGGAGGCAAAAATCAAAGAGCTGACAGAAAGACTGGAGGATGAGGAGGAGATGAATGCTGAACTGACGGCGAAGAAGAGGAAGCTGGAAGATGAGTGTTCTGAACTGAAGAAAGACATTGATGACTTAGAGTTAACTCTAGCTAAAGTGGAGAAAGAGAAGCATGCCACGGAGAACAAGGTACAATAAAATGTAACATTTCTTCATAGGCACTGTTTATTAAGGCTGTACTGATGTCTATGATTTTAATTGCAACAGGTGAAGAACTTGACTGAGGAGATGGCTGCTCAAGATGAAATCATTGCTAAGTTGACCAAGGAGAAGAAAGCCTTACAGGAGGCTCATCAGCAAACGCTGGATGACCTTCAGAGTGAAGAGGACAAAGTCAACACTCTGACCAAGGCCAAAGTCAAACTGGAGCAGCAAGTGGATGATGTAAGAATACAATAAATATGACTGTNCCTCAGAACCCGCCAAAGTTTGATAAAATTGAAGACATGGCGATGTTCACCTTCCTCCATGAGCCCGCTGTGCTGTTTAACCTCAAAGAGCGTTATGCAGCATGGATGATCTATGTGAGCCAAGTGTTCAGTTATTAGTCAGTGTTCTTCATCTCTATGCTATCTCAGCATCCATAACAACTATTTGCTATCCCTCTCTTTATATGGCAGACCTACTCAGGGCTGTTCTGTGTGACTGTCAACCCCTACAAGTGGCTGCCAGTCTACAACCAAGAGGTGGTTGTTGCCTATAGAGGAAAGAAGAGGAGTGAAGCTCCTCCTCACATCTTCTCCATCTCTGACAATGCCTACCAGTACATGTTGGCAGGTGCATAATCTACTCTGGCCTTTATCATGTAAAAATAAGTCATCCTGACATCCCAACATGATTCTATTACTCTACTAATATTTTTAATTTCTCTTGCTGACAGACAGAGAAAACCAGTCTATCCTTATCACGTGAGTCACACGGCCAACAAAATCTTCTCAGCAGGTTAGAGTTAAAGGCCTTGACATAAAGCTTTCTATCTCTCTTCTACTCAGTGGAGAATCCGGAGCTGGAAAGACTGTCAACACCAAGCGTGTCATTCAGTACTTTGCCAGCATCGCCGCTGTCCCGACTGGAAAGAAAGATGCAGCTGCTGAGAAGAAGGTCTGTATGACAAAACAGATCTCTGACTATGTCTCAATCACACTTTCACTTGAAAATCTAACCAAATTCCAAATGACTTGTAAAAGCTGAAATAAATGTTGGTATTTTACGTACTTAATACTGAACTTGAAGTTGTGTCCTTGCTTGACAACATCAGGGCACCCTGGAGGATCAAATCATTCAGGCTAACCCTGCTCTGGAGGCCTTTGGTAACGCCAAGACCATCAGGAATGACAACTCCTCCAGATTTGTGAGTGTCTGAGCGACTGCAGTGAGGCCATTTGACCACCATTAATTGACTGAGAGTTATACATTCCTTATTAGAAGTATCAGTGTGCACTATTTTTCCTCTTAGGGTAAATTCATCAGAATTCACTTTGACAACCGAGGAAAGCTGGCCTCTGCTGACATTGAGACTTGTAAGTAAAGCTAAATTAATCCATATGTTGGTTTTCTGAGCAACTTATCCTCTGTAGGTGCTGGAGCCGCCAAACAGGACTTCTGTCAGTCACAAGGCGAACATACAGCACAGACTTTAGGAACCCAGGAAAGCCTTAGAGACACAATGACAACACACCTTGGAAAATGTGAAGCCAGAGTGCTGTAACCATTAATCCAGTGTTTACATTTTACATTTATTAATGTTTTACAAAATGTCTAATTTGTGTGTTAGCTAAATATATACACACAAACGCATACACACATGCGCACCAGTGTTGTCATATCATGGCTTGATAATGTGCCAGTAGCTCTAAACCTTTCCCAATATTACATTATTTTATACAGAAATAGGATAAGATGACATATTGTATATTATACCTCAAACAGATCTTCTGGAAAAGTCTCGTGTGACCTACCAGCTCAAAGCTGAAAGGGACTACCACATTTTCTACCAGATCTTGTCTCAGGCAAAGCCTGAACTCCTGGGTGAGTGTGAAACATACATGTCATATGTGGTTGTTACTGTACTGCCACCATGCACTGTATAATTCATATTTTTAATGTCATTTTAGAAATGCTGCTCATCACCAACAACCCCTATGACTACGCCTTCATCTCCCAGGGAGAGACAACNTTTGAATGCTGTTGTTGTTGCTGATTTTATGTTGGTGTTGTGTTGTTTTTTTTTCTGGTGTAGCAATTTCCCTGAGGTCTTGTACCGAAGGGATCAATAAAGTTTTATTCTAATTCTATTCTAAGTCTAATTATTGTAAAGGGAAGCTCAGGCTTCAGGCTGGGACCCTACATGGGTTAAAAGAAGTAGTCGGTTCCACTGAAGGCTCGACCGCACTGACAATGGGGAGTGTCCATGAACCTTTTTTTCCTTTCTAATTTTTTTTTTTTTTGTATAATACACATGTCAATATTTCTGTTAAATAAATAAAAAATAAAATAAGAAAGAAATTCAGTGTATTTCCATTGTAAGAGCAATGATCAATAATACCACTGTACTCTGTCTTGATGGGAATGTTCTGAATCAGGCTGCAGGGGATCAGCTGCAGCCTGGATGCTGCTGAGCCTCTCGGAGAATTCCCTCCAACAGAGCCTCAGAGCTCTTCTATAAAAAAAACCCAGAAAAGTAAACAGAATTGTAGAATACCGACATTCTTGTTGACTATATTGAGGCAGAGGTTCTCTCTCAGCTAGATTTCCGAATCTTTCCAGGATCAGACCACTAAACAAATGTCTTGTATGTACTTTCTGTTGCTTTTTCAAACTTTTATTCCAGTCTGACACCAAGACACCGTCTGACTTCAGTACAGACAGCAACTTGAAACGTTTTCGTCTTTCCTACTTCTGTGTATAACAAAGGGTCTAAGTGCCACGTTCTGAAGGCAGAGCTGTGTTTCCAGTGTCATCCATGGTCAGGACTCAGACAGACCTGCCATCAAGCGGCATTTCAAACCTGCCGACTAATTAGAAAGAAGCAGCAAACCTGAGGTGCTGCTGACCTTTGGCCTCAGACTGTCCTTATCCGTCCTCTCTTGCTGGTGTGTTTTCCTCTCTTTTCTCAGTTACTGAAGAATTAGAGTATCACTGTGAGCCTGGCTAGCAGCTGTAGTCCCTGTTCATGGTCAAAAAAGCCAGAAATAGAGAAATGAAGGCCTTTTACTTTGGCCCATTTGGGAGAAGAATGACTTGGACAGAATCAGAAGTAGATGCTTTGTATAAAAAATCCTGTCACGTACTTCTCTAATTGGCATGACAGAAATATTCATCCTGTTCTTGAGCTTGTTGATGGCAGTTAAAATAATATGAAAAACTGTGGTTATGGAGCGAACACAGTTCATGATCTTAAGTAGGTAGATGTGGGTTCTCAGTCATCCAAACCATGAGTGGTGAAATGTCTTCAAAACGTTAAAAGAGAAGTGCGCTGGCTTTTTAACTGAAGCTCCTAGAATGATGTGGGTAGGAGGACTCTGAACCCACCCTTTGTGTGTCAGACACGGGTGACCTTAATAATAAACATAGAATATAATTATGATCTTCATGACAACAACAAAAACTGAAAATGTGTTCCTAATAAGGTGAGGGCATAATGAGGCACGTCGATAGTTCATCGTGTCCCTTTGTATTAAAATTCTGCTGTGAATGAGGAATCCTGAACTCTGTCGTCTCCTTACATCTGAAGACAGCAGCTGAAACGTGGGTGTTAGATGTTTCTAAAGGAACTCATGTTGACGAAGGGGAGAGACTCAGAATTAAACGACATCTATGTTTTTGTGGGGAGCGAGGCGAGGGAATTGTTGTGCCTTTATTTACAGCTGCAGCAAAGAGAGACAAGAAATGTGGAAGAGAGACCAGAGGAATGACGTTCAGCAAATGGTCTGAAGAGCTGGAATCAAGCCAAGGACTTGCTGCTCAGAGCTCTTACAACCATGTGGTGTGTGTATGTCCTCGCCGCTCTGCATGCATTGTCCTGTCAAAGACTTTTCTGTGACCTCCTGGATTCTCTGGACCTTTCTCTGGTCACAATCACTTCACAGAGAGCACAGAAAAATGTCATCATTGTGTATCATGTCCTGGCTGTAGGAGGCATCGTGTATTCAATTCAATGAAGTTTAGATTTCACCTTCTTCCACTGATCTATGATCCACTTCTGATGCTTCAATGCCCATTGCAGGTGTTTTTGTTGGCGGACAGCATGTTCATACAGCAAACTGTGATCCACTGTGTGTTCTGACACTTGTTTTGTGGTCCAGTAGCTCTTCTGTAGGATCAGACCTGAAGCACCAGGCTTCAAGTAGTTGTAAGACTGAACCATGGCTTTGTTCTGCTCTTAGACCTTTTTAGGTGGATGGTAACGACTGCATAACAGCAACATCCCACAAAATCTGCTCTTTTGGAGATATTCTGCTCGTGTTCTGGTAAAAGTCTCTTCAAGAACTGCCGCTTGCCTCATACAAACCACTGTTTAGCAATACCTGTCTGTGGATTGAATGTTGACCAGTGTGTGACATTTTACTGGTGACCTCAGTTTTCAAAATTCCTTCTAAACTTAACATTTGCTGCAGCCAGTGAGCTTCTACTGGTTAAAAAGCTCAGTCAATATGTTAAAAAAAAATAAAATGTGTGCAGAAATAACACAGCAGTGACACCGTTGGATCTTTTGCTCATCTTTTTTTTTTATTTCATGATTAATATTCACATCACTAGTTAACAATTAATCACAATGAACATCTCTTTCATACCAAATACTCAGAATTGAAGGGGGGGAGATGAGCTCTACCTAATAGGACGGATGCCTCTAACAACCAGCAGCTTGTTTGTTGTCTTCTGCATGCTCTTGCTATGGTGTTGTGCCCTACAGAATAACACAGCACACACTACAGCGGATCCACTCCACAGTACTGAAAAGAAGTTCTCTTTTACCTGCTGCCTCTCACCTCTATTACAAGATGACCATTAAGTAAGTAAGGGCACGCAGAAGACCAAAATACAGAGTACAGTTTCAGCACAAACTTGACATTTTCTACTCCCCCTCCACATTGGAACAGAACTGGTTTTACTGGGCAGCTGCTGCACACAAGTTAAAATCTGCTGCTTTTCAGTGCTGCGGTGCTGATGAGCGTCTGTAGGTGGGAGACAGAGCGATGGGGCTCCAGGTGCATATCTACCAACACTCCCTTTAACTTTTTCTCCAGGTGCGTTTAAGACTTTGTTTGAGCTCAGCAATTATTGATTAATTTTTTAATAACACTAGTCCAAAATGTTCCTTTATTGTTTTTCTCATTGACACTGAGAATTTGGTCCAAGACTTGCCCTAATTCCGTCCCGTGTTGGTAGGTATGTCGAGGTGTCTATAGAGGAGCTGTCTAATACAGGACATTACTTTCTACCACATGCCAAAAGACTAAGTCTGGTTACTGTTAGTCTGACTGAGGGGGTGGCGGTGGGCAGAAGACAGGCCTGGACAGTGTGTGTCACAGCGTTTCTCACCAAAATCACAAACCAATCAAACTGCTTCTTCCTCAATTCTGAAGCTCTCTTTCTGCAAACCTCCTCTCCCCTACAGACCAAAGCCAGCGTGACACACACTGCCTTGTCTTGCTGCCTGAATCTGGTAAATATCTGGTGCGTCATATGTGATCTATCTTCCAAAACAGAACAGAGACAAACCTCATACATGTATTCATAATCTTGCATCTTTAATACATTTTTAAAAACATTCTTGAAACTTCAGCAGCCCTTTTCTTGGCGGAAAAAAGGCAGACTCTGAAAAAGAAAAAGTACACTTTTCCTTTCTTATGCTTTCAGCCTTATAATAATACTATTATTAACCTTAACGGTAACAGCTCTATGAACGTGAACGCTCATCTGTCAACACCCACAACACCCTGTTAAGAAGTAAGATTTTTTTTTTTCTGTTTTTTTTTTTTTCTGTTTTTTTTTGTTTTGTTTTGTTTGATTTTAATTAATTCGAGTTACTTCTGGAGTGATAAAAACATGGTGGTGTCTATTTACAAGGGACAGTGTGAGATACTAGTGGAAGGGTGGTATTCAAGCGCTATAACTGGGGGATTCAAACAGTTGTGAACAGACATTGGAGTGAATTTTGTTCTTACTTTTTGTCCAAGCTGCAAAGCGACAGATTCAGGTTTACCTCCCACCTGACCATAGTAATAATGAAGTCCTAACTCTGTGATTAATACGCTGGTGCATTGGTTTCCTTCCTAAATATTTAAAGGGACGCCTGGAACCATAATTATTTCTGTTGGGCAGCAGACAGGATGCAAAGACTTTTGAGGTTGCCTATTATTACTACTATTAAAATGGATTGTGTTTACTGGCTCACTGTTATAATGCAGCTATTTGCTCTCTAACAGGTTGTATTTTAAATTTCTCCCAAGTGTCCATTTAGTCCAAAGTTGTTCATTTTGGCCCCACAGTTGTTTATTTTCTAGATCCTGTCTAAAGTTAAAATGTGCATGAAAGGGCAGATCACTTGCCGTTTAAATAATATTTTTCAAATTTAAAATTTTGTTGTAAAAATGGATGTATACAAATTGTGTGTAATTTCGTTAAGATTGCAACATATGGCCCTTAACCTCTCAAGCTCAAGGCTATTTTTTCAAAGTTCCAGCTAAAGAAACATCCCAAAATTTATCCAGTAACAGCTGCACAACTGTGAAGCCAAAACAAATACTTCTGGGCTTGTGACCCGTTATTACATTTTGTATTCAGTAAGTCTCTGTGTCCCCATCACCGGGTCAGAGTGAGATGTGAAAATCAAACATCTCCATCGAATCAAAACTGTAAATCAGAGAGTCAATAACAGCCTTAAAACATCCAGAACTGTAACCCTACTAAATTAGATGTCACAGAAATGTGGCACAGCAAATTGTACATCTATTTAATCACAGTAGCACTGTTGACCTCTTCCCTGGATGCACCCAGCTTGGCAACTTTCAAAAAAAAACATAGCAGCACGTTGCATTTTAATAGCAGATCTGGGTACAGGAGCTGCCCTGGTGGAAGGGGTTAACTGGAACTAGGCTTACTTTTATGGCCTGAAGACTCATTCATTGTAAGACAGAGCAACTTTAGATACTTGCTAACTGCTCATTTAAACCAAAAAGACAGTGTTTTGAAAGTCTTTCTGACCTTTAGTCCTTTAAAGTGCGTCATACCCATTTAATCTTGCATCCGCTTTGTTGGGCGGTTGGGTCATAAACCTTGCAGATTTACTGCCTTTTTAAATGTATAATTATAACGGAAATCCCTTAAAATCACTGAACATGCTGTATGCTAACGGGGTGAAAATGATTGAAATGTTTGGCCAGAGGTAGTTCTGACACCAGTCCTCTAAGCACACATCAAATAAGGCTGCTGTTGACCTCTTTAAAGCTCAGTGAGGCCCTTTAATGAACACAAATGGACCCACTGAGTCGACGTGACTTTGCAGCTTGGCCAGAACGTAAGAACCAGTGAATGTTATAACAGGAACAACATGAGGGCGGACTGGAGAGTGGAGAGTTAAACCATCATAGCCAACAGCACAACACCAAAGTTCCACTAAATTCCACTAAGCCGACCGAGATGAAGGAGCGGCGACGAGTCACGTGACCCCGGCCTCCTCCCGTCACGCGGTCGCACGCTCTTACACTGAGCTGCTTACACACAATAAGACTACAACTTGCTTCCTATCTTTATGTACACAATCCACTGCCTACGCCTATCAAAGTGCTTTCATACCTTTGCTCTTCTGTTCCCGAAGAAAGGTTCACATTATTCTTTTCACATATGACCCACACATATGCCATGTGACGTGTGTTACTTTTAGGCAACTCATGGGAATGATTTGGAGGGAACAGTACAATATTAAATATGCTTATACGGTGCTTTAAGTTGTCTTAATTGTTGACTATTTGATCACTTGCTCTTTGATTATCATAACTTGATCTAACTACCAAGACTGTTTTTGTTCCCAGAAGCACACATGTACAGGACACAGCTGACAATGTTTTACCAATATACAGTAAAGCAACTTTTATATCACTGGAGTGCATCAAGAAATGAACAAAGTGCACAAGACTTTAGAGTTTTCAGGGGGGAGCTGTAGATGATTTCCAATAGTATTTAGTGTTCCAGACACAGTAGTATAGTGCTAGTTTAAATGAGGACAGTAATGAACTGTATTGTAGCTTCTCTAATGGTGGTGTAAAGGTTTCTAAGTCAGCCTTTGTTAAGTCACAGAGCCAGACTATCAGTGTTTCCAGAGGCTAAGCAGCGCTCTCTACAGGATGGATGCAGTAGTAACACTTCACACATCTGACAACTACGGCAGCACGCCACAGACACGTCACCCATCCCTCAGTGTTTTCAGCGGAGACCATCCCAGCCTTTTAAAGCACAGTGAGCAGACAGGGCCCTTTCTATCTATTATTGGTGTGATGCACAACAACGCTCATGGTCTGTAAATCAGAGTCACGTCACAGTGTCGGGTTATCAGCATGTAAAATGAGTCTGAAACTGAATTTAGGTGATTTCTTCCAATAAAACACATCAGGTTGAAAAGAGGAGTCACCTCTTTTCTCCAACAGTGGATCGTTTTAGACTTTTAACAGTTGTAGAAACTGAGAAAAATGGTCTTCATCGGGTTTATTTCTATAGTGTGTGCTGTGATTATTTTCATAGCTTAAAATGTGGATTTGTATTTTACAAAAAAAGATTAAAACGACTACTTCGAACCCCGTCGGATGGTCCCGACAACAGTAATCGCAGGCCGCTCTTGGATCCGCCTCGCTGAAATACTGCTGCATTCATGGCATTTTGGAGGTGGGCACTTCCTGCTGTCCAGTTTAGAATTTTTTAAATTATTCTTCCAAACCTTTAAGAATCGCTTGTTGTTTTTGTTCATCCAGTAATATGCTTTACAAAATCAAACCTATCTGAACAAAAATGTAAATTACTTCCACATACTTACACTACTCATGTAGGGTAAAACACGCCAGAATAACTAGAAACTCGATCATCTGCTACTGTTAAAAGACACCACAGATGTCTTGGTTGTAGCTTTTAGTAGTTTCAATCTACTAGGCAGAGTCTAGTATAAATAAATCACTCCTTACAAAGAAAATTCCAACTTCAGAGTTGCCTTGAATGCAGCATTATTCCCTTTAACTGCAGCTCTCCCTGCATGTGAACCTGCTCTTCTCTCCTAACTACAGTCAGTGGTTGTTGTCCGTCCATCTCTGTCTGTCTGTCTGTCTGTCTGTCTGAACGGTCCTGTGTATGCGCAAGTAACAGGAGGCCTTCCCCACTAAGATCATTATATTGCTGTCAGAGAATTGGAGTGAGGCACAGGAAGAGGAAACGGACGAGAAGGGAGGCGGCGTGAGGTGAGCCTATGATGAAAATGTCTGACAATGACTATGACAGGAACAACACACCGACACAGCTCATCATTGTTTTAACAATATCAGCATAGACCACCAAAACACAATAAAGAGTTGGTTTCATTCTAGAGAAGAGAAACGAACAGCATACCGTTTTTTTTTATTTCAGGTTGCTGATCTGTGTTTTTGTGTGTATTATACTGTTTGTGTGTGTGTGTGTGTTTCTGTGCACACCAACAAGCATGTGTGTGCTTTCCTGTATCGATCTGTGCTTTATGTGTGTGTGTGTTTGTGTGTGTTTGTGTGCAGAAAGTTAGCAGGTTTCACGGAGTGGGTTCTACGACGCACCGGCTAGAGGGAGGACGGAGCGAGAGGGCGTGGCTCTGCAGCCCCGCCCCTCTCCACTGGGGGTGAAACCACATGACCAGGAAGTGCCACATGTGCGCAAAAAAGAAGGAGAGTGTTTGTCTGACTGTCTCTAATAACCGCACACGAACTGGTAAATGCAGCTCACAGGGTGACTGCTGGGGTCCCTCACAGGGGGGTGCAGGTGTATGGGTTGAAGGTGGTGCAGGAGAAGCATGTGTGGTGGCAGCAATAGTCGTACTGAGAAGACCAAAGCCACACACACATGTATGTGAGCTTACTTGCAGATGAAGGTTGAGGGTTGTAAGTCTTATACTGAAAGAGTTGTTTCTTTAAGGTGCTTTTTTGGTTGTTTTTCATACTTTGATCAACAAAGACTGTCCTGGCAAAGTGTTCGGCTTCATCTGCAGGATGTGAATGGGAAGTAGCATGACTGTTATATAGCGCCACAGCACCATACTCATTCCCACAGGGTGGTAATACCCAGACATGTCTATGCTGTGATATATGAGCAAATACTCCAATGATTGAATACTGTAGCAAGCAAAGAGCATGCTTGTGCCAATCATCACAACAGCACTCCGAGCTACTATTTTCTCTGCACTGTGCCATTTATTCTGCCCTTCGCAATTTGTTCTCCTGATTGTACATAATTTTCAATCACTTACTGAGGAGGGGAGAACAAGCACTCTGAGCTTGCAAGCCTGCTAGCACAGTTGCTCTCCGTACAATTAGTTCACAGTTTGTACAAAACTGTTTGATTGTACCACTGATTCCCATCTCCTCTCTGTTGCGGAACAGTTAAGATTTCAACACAGGAGGGCTCAATTAAAGCTGATGGTTCAACACAGCTTTAAAGCCAAAGTAACTTCCTCCATTGTGAACTGCAGCTCTCTGTTCCTGATGCACTGTCAAGACAGCTTGCTTGTGGGCATTGGCTCAAATTAGTCAGTAACTCAGGTTCAACTCGATGTGAACCGTTCAAGCGATCCACAGATCCTGACAGATTTGTTTTGAATTTGCCTCTAAACGTTGCCATTGACTGTGCTGATGTGACTGAACCTTTACAAAGCAGCCCAGGGGTTGACACTGTCTGCAATATGTGCTACAAACAACATACAGTGCATTAATCCTGTCATGTTCCGTGACTAAAAGGTGCAGCAGATGGTGGTCTCACCTAAAAATTCTACACTAATCATCAAGGGTTAAATACTCCAGTTCGAGATCATTCCACCAGCCTGAATTTGCATTCGCTCCTTCAAGGTCAGACTGGTCCTAACTTTGAAAAACATATTTGGCTCCACGATCAAATGCATGCTGTCAGTGCCGAATCTTTTTGAGCCAGAGAAGCAGCACTGCTCCCGTATCCCTCCCCGTCCTGCACTGATGATTATCATGCACTAACCACATCATTGAATGATGTTTCAGATTGTACTGAAACTCATTTGCTTTGTTGAAGCCTTTTCATCATGACTTAACAAACGTAACTAAGGAATTGTCTTACATTCTTGAAGCATCCGCACTGATTTTATGTGCTGATTTTGAAATCTCCATTCAAAGCCGCTCTACTCTATAATACGTCTGTGCTCTCTGCACCCATCGCTGCTAGCTGTGAGTATCATGATATCAATTGTCCACAGATAAAGAAGCATTGTTATAATGAATGTCGAGGAGACAAACTGGTGCAATGATACTGAGAGAAATGCTGTGATATAATGGTTGATGAAGCTGTAGGATGACCTATAATGAGACCTGTGCTGTAGATATCAGATGGACCGGGGATGGAGAAAGTAGCGTTAGCATGAATCCGCTAACAAGGGTGGGAAATCAAAGGGCTTTTGAAATGAGACAGCCTGTAAGAGGGACCAGAACAGCCTCAGAACTGTGATTTCAGGCAAGTGTTTAGACTCACAGGTTGAGTATTCTATGAAAAAAGTGGCTTAATATATGTAGTACAGCACTGACTGTGATAGTGGGATTATTGCATTGGGGTTGTTATATTTGGGGTTTAAGTCATCTAAATCAGTGCTTACGAGGAAATTTTATCGGTCGAGAAGCTGGTGGAAACCCCACACAGAGAAACACAGACAAACAGAAAGTGCTCTTCTCTGTGGTAGGCAGGGTCAAAGGTCAACCCAAAGGGCGTCGACAGGTCAGAGGTCAGGGGGGTTTGTAGCAGGAAGCTGGCAGGCAGACCCCAGAGAAACACTGAGAGGTGATCGGTCAGTTCGGTGCTGCGGTGGGCGAGATGAAGGGCGGGGCCAGAGGGAAGTGACTGCGCCGTGGTAGGTTGGTTGGTCAGTTGATTGGCAGGTCGGCGAGCGCCATGCGAGTCCCACCAAAATCTGCATTTCACTGGGACTCAGTCTGCAGAGGGAAAGAAACAGAGAAAACAAAAATGATGCAGAGACGGGGTTGGAAATTTCCAGAGTTTTAATGCTGCCGTCCAGATGGTCTCTACCTAATAGGCTGTGACTGTCTGCTGCAGGTTCTTATGAATTATGGGCCAAATTAGAAAGCATTCCTTTTGCTTTATTGTATTAGCGCTACAGCCATCCATCAATTAGGCCCAATTTGGCATCATCAGGTGGCAGAAGTCTGCTGTCCCTCTGAACTCAGGGAGTCTGGAGGCCAGCTGCGGTGCTGGAGATGAATTTATCCACTAAGACTTCACTTAGAAGGTCTCCAGATAATTTCATTTGGTAGCAAAGTGTGCTATTTTTACCACTTCATTAGGCACGTAGCAGAGAGGAGAGACACACTCACATGCATGCACAACATCTGCAAATTGATAACTGTTTCTGCAATTGACCTTCAGATAAACCCAAGGATAGCGATTGTCAAGTCACAGCTCAGCAACCATAATGGCCGAGGCAGAGCTGATGACCTGTGGATTCTTCCATATGTTGAAGCAGCGTACATACATGTTCAAGACAAAAACACAAGAGCAAAGGTGAAAGGAAATACATGAGAGTGGATAATGTCAGATTAACCTCTGATTTATCTGCAGTCCTACAACAGTAACATGCTGCAGACACATTAATGCTTCAGTATTAATGACCTAATAATGTTATACTGTATATAATACTGTATCAGTCAGACGGACCAAACTAGTACTTTTACTTTTATACTTTAACATTTTTAATACTTGTGTTCTCTTGCTTGAGCAGGACTTTTATATGCAGGCTTTTCACTTGTAGTGAAGTCTTTTAACATTGCTGTATTATTGCTTTTACCTACATAAAGGATCTGATGCTTTTTCCACAACTGCTGGCTTGCAGATTCCAGATATAGGGTCTTACTTCTGTCATTTGTTTTATGTGGTAAATTTGCCAGTATTGTGAACTATATACTAATGCATCTCATACAATTAGAACATGCAAAAAAGTTAAGTAAACTGGATTTCCAAAATCATCCATCCATCCATCATCTATACACCGCTTAGTCCTCACTAGGGTTGTGGGGGGCTGGAAACTATCCCAGCTGACTCAGGGTGAAGGCAGGAGACACCCTGACAGGTCACCAGTCTATCACAGGGTTACACTTAGAGACAGACCACCAAGCACACTCACATTCACACCTACGGACAATTTAGAATCACCAATTAACCTCAACATGTTTTAGGACTGTGGGGGAGGAAGCCGGAGAACCTGGAGAGAACCCACGCTGCACGGGGAGAACATGCAAACTCCACACAGAAAAATCCCGGGTGTCCTCACTGGGACGCAAACCAGCAGCCTTCTTGCTGCGAGGCAACGCTGTTAACCACCAATCCACCTTGCACTATCTCCAAAATCATCAAAAATAATAACATAGAATGTATTACATTTTCACTTTTGTAAATGACTGGTGGAAAATATTAAACTTTTTCACAATGTTCTAATTTTTTGGGCTGCACTCGTATGTGCCCGACAAACATCAAGTCTGACAGGTGTAGCAGCCATAAGTTAGAGGGGTACTACTCAGCGACCAGTCAGCTGGATACAATCTCAGATGAGCCTTTAAATGCTGTTAAAACTGACGGATCTGTTTACACCTACTTGTCTCAGTGACACGCTTGTCTATGCTAAGGGGCTCCCTCAGTCCATCTCCCCCAAAAGGAGTGGGTGTGGGCTCCTTCACGCCGTTCTCCTTAGCAACACCGCCTGGTGCTGTTGCCTTAGCAACGCTTGCTGGTCCTGTTGTCTGAGCGCCACTCGGGGGTGAAGATGTTTTCTCCTCTGTTTTCTCCTCCTGCAGCCAAATATAGAGCAGGTACAGACAGACAGACAGACACAGAAAGAGCACAGTTAAACGTACAGCTCTCAGGCCACCACACCATCTAGTGGTGTCGGCCAGTAACAGCACAGTGAGTCAGCAGAACCAGGTAGGTCCACATCAGCCGCTGTGTTTGACCTTGTGTCCGTTGGTCTGTCCGTTTCCTGGCCCCACGTTGTCGAGGGATCCAATCTTAGACTTAGCTTTAATGTTTAGCTTATGCGACTCAATCTTCACGTCCCCGCCACCTGAGGTAAAAACAGAAGGTTGGAATGAGAACACAGTTGTATAGACAGAGTTTAAAGAGAAGAAAAGTCCAGGAGAGCACAAGTTTGAAGTTGGACCTGGCTTGTATTTGATGTTGTCCTTGGAGCCACATTTGGACGTCACCTTGCTCACATCAACCTTCTTATTCAGGATCTGCACCTGGAGAAGAGTAGATATCATAACGTTGCCTCTTTTTTATACAGAAACTCATAAAGACACCCCATCCAGTACAATGCATGTATAGATCAATGTCCGCTTAATGTACTTTAGAAAGTCACTGTCATTCATTGTCGCACACCTGGTGCATTTAGAGAGTATTTATGGAATATGAGGGAGATTGGCATTCAACAAAACAAATCCCTTCCTACATAACCATGCTTCATGCTTGGCTTTGACCTGTTTTATTGTCTCTGAAGGTGCCTTTTTGTTTTGTTCGGCTGGTAAATGATGCTCCATTTATGGAGATAAATCAGGATGGGCTATAATTGGAAGGTGGGCGCAGGCAGTTATTAGACCACTGTCACATAATGAGAGTGTGTGTTCCTAATCCTGAGTAGTCTGCCGGCAGCTGGCACTGATGGATTTTAAGTGCCAGTGACCTGCCTGACAGTCTGTGCAAAGATCAGTCAGATTTACATATTTGATGACAGACTGGAGCACTAACAGTGAGCCGACCATGACCCTCAGCGCTGTTAAAAGTTTCATTTAGCCACGCAAACCATCATTTGTTCTGATGCCTGATTGACCCAGAGCATTCGATCATTAGAGGCAGCTTGACAAATATTTGAATTCTTACCGGTAAATTTAAATATTCCTAAAGTCAGTTTTGACTGTGGAAACATTTTGGCGACGTTGGTAAGTACGGAAAATTAAATTATTGGTGGTTTATATTAAATTCCAAGAGATGTATATAGTATCTTTGTACTGTGGTGTTAGTACTGGTTGTACTGACTTGTACGTACAGTGTCTATCAAAAGTATTCACTTCCCTTCGAGGTTTTTCCCTTCCTTTGCTTTTCAGCATCAAATCACAGTCAATATAAGAAGCTGTTTGTTTGTTTTAAAAACAAGAATTTACCAAAATTCTCTTTCATGTCAATGTGAAACAGATTTCTACCAAGTAAGGTCAAACATTAAAAATAAAAAATGTAATATAATTGATTGCATAAGTGTTTGTTCCCTTTGAAGTGACTCATCTAATTCAACACAAGTGCAGCCAGTTGGTGCTAGAAGTAACATAATTAGTTAAATGGAGATCATCCAAATGCAGCGAATGTGTCTCAAGTGACTGTAATATTAGAAGACACGTATCTGGAAAGGTCCAGTTACTGGTGAATCGGTACTCCTGGTTGTAACTACCCAATTAAGACATAAGAATACTCCCAGCAACTCTGCAAAAAGGTTACTGAAATACAAGAAAACTTCCAAGTCACTGAATATCTCTTGGAATACAGTTAAATCCATCATTAAAACATGGAAAGAATATATCACATGCATAAATCTGCCTAGAGCAGATCCTCAAAAACTCAGCGAGTGTGCAAGAAAGAGACGAGTGAGAGAGGCTACCAAGATACCTATGACTCCTCTGAAGGAGCCACAAGCTTCAGCAGCTGAGATGGAAGAGACTGCACATACAACTGTTGCCTGTTCTTCACCAGTCAAAGCTTTATGGGTGTGTGGCAAAGAAAAAGCCAATGTTGAAAAAAAGCTATGTTAAATGTTACATTTTGATTCGAGTTCACAAGAAAGCATGTGAAAGACTTGGACACCAAACAAACCAAACACTGCACATCATCACAAACACAACATCACCACTGTGAAGCATGGTGGTGGCAGCATCATGTTGTGGGGATGCTTTGTGGCAGCAGCTCTTAGGAGGCTTGTAAAGGTTGAGTATAATACAGTAGTGTCTTGGAAAATCCTGAAGGACAACCTGATGCAGTCTGCAAGGGAACTGTGACTTGTTTTTTTGTTTTTTTTTAGCAAGACGGTGACCTGAAGCATAAAGCTGAAGCTACACAGTAATGGTTTAAAGACAACAAGGTGAATGTTCTGGGGTGGCAGAGTCAGAGCCCAGACCTCAATCCAATTAAAAAGGGCTGTTTACTCATGATCCCAGTGCAACCAGACAGAGCTTGGAGAGTTCTGCAAAGAAGAAGAGGGTAAAATTGCAGTGTCGTGATGTGCAAGGCTGACTGAGACCTATCCACAGAGGATCAATGTTGGAATCATGGAAGGAAGGTGCATCTACTAAATACTGACTTGACTGACGATGCAATCACTTATTTCAAGTTTTATAATTGAAATGATTCAACATTGCTTTGTAGAAATCTGTTTTCCCTTTGACATTAGATAGTGTTTTTGGTAAATTCAAAAAAGCCAAATTAAATTGACCATCATTCATTGCTGAAAATCAATAAAAAGAGAAACTTCCAAACCAAATGAATACTTTTTAAGAAACCGTATTTACTTTATGTAGAAAAAGGCTAACTTAATGACTGAGGCTGTTCTATATATAGTACATCAGTATGTTGGTCCATATAGTATTTTTGCTTTTGTGTGTCATACATGTTTTGGTTTTTGGACAGTCCACACTGGATCCATGTGCATTCCGACAGAGAACACAACATGGTGATTGAGAACTGGTGTAAATGCAGAAAACAGGGCTGACTACCTGTGCTCTACTTCTATAGCTGCAGCTACCTATACAGTCAAGATGTAGGGAGGTGAGAAAACAAAATATGCTAAAATTATATTTATTTACACATACGAACATGAAGTCTTTCAGTCTGGGCATGAGTTATTCCGAGTATATGTTTTATGTTTTGTTTAATTGACCTGAGAAAGCAAAGTGGTGGTTGTGAGAGCAGCCCACAGATGGAACATGATAGTGCAGTAGGTGTTTGGAGCAGATGGGAACAACATCTGAAAGGGTGGGTACAGGGACCTGTGGTCAGTTCACTTAACGTTGAAGTGAAATCAATCCAAAAATGCAAACAGTGGGAGTCACTGATGTGCCAATTACGATGCATTCGTTCTTAGTTACTTTGAAAACGATCTGCTTTCAAGTAAATGTTTGATGCTGGAAGAGGTTTTGATCATTATAGCTGAGCTCCATTTGCTTCCATTTTCTAAATCTGTCGGCAGAGGCCCAATCAGGGAAGATGTGTGGATACAGTATCCTGATGGTAAATCAAACTGATTTGATTTTGTGACCAATAAGTATCAGATTGACTCAATCAATCAATCAATCAATCATACTTTATTAATCCCCACAGGGAAATTACCTACTCACGATTGTATAAACAATGTTGAAGTGAATACAATAGTGGTCTGATTTTGCTTGTTGTAGGAGTCTTTCAAGAATCATACTGCATCAATGTGGTTTAGGTTTTTTGCCTGTTTCTGCAATTAGCAGTAAGTGCTATGATAGGCATCCACAAATGGTGAGCCACATTTACATTTCAAGAACATTAATTCTCCTTTTATCCCTTTTTGACAAGTTAGCTCTTTTTGTGACTGCCAGAAGGAATAAAAAGAAGATTCCCAATTGATCACCAGTTTGAGCCCAAATGTACCTACATTAGCATAAAATGTGATTTGCATCCACCCAGGACAGAGTTTGTTTCCAGCTCCAGCAGTACTTACATTGCCACCTCCAGGGACATGTTTGATATTGTCCTTGGAGCCACAGCGAGAGGTGACGTGGCTGAAGTCCAGCTTTTTGTGCACTATCTGAACCTAAAGACGGGCAGGCAGACACACAGACAAGCAAAAGAGAAAGAAAGAAAGGAAGGAAGAAAGAAAGAAGGGAAGGAAGAGAGAAAGAGAGAAAGAAAAAGAAAGAAAGAAAAGGCAGACAAGAGCAGCAGAAAAGAGCAGATCAGCTGGCAGCTTTAGTTGACAGGAAACAGAGTAGCCTTGTGCTGTAAGTATGGAAGAGATTCTGTTATTCAAGCCAAATAATTCCTTGAAGTTCAGTGATTGTCTGCATTTTATAAGAATTAATCACCAAATGGTACAGAAAAAAAACAAAAAACAATTGTGCTTCTGAATAAGGATCCTAATGGGATAGATTCTCAGAGAAATGACTGCAAATTCTTACAAAAAGTAACATTGAACTAGCAAAAGATGAGGATACTGACTGAATAACAACAGAGAGCTTCCATAAACAGCAGTAGCTACAACTAAAAAAAGCACAGGACAAAGACTGGAAGATGAGACGGAGCACATGCAACAAAATATTGCACTGGACAGTCAGTGATTTTGTGTTAAAGCAACATTATGCAAATATTTTACCTTAAGATAATGGGATCAGAAGTAATTTGATGGTACACTAAGACCCCCCTCCCCTCCTATGATGGCAGGTATGACTTCCTATGAAGACTGCTTTACATCACCAACTATGGGTCTTCAGTCAGCTATAAGAAGAAGCTTCTATTGCGTTCTCAGTATGGACATCACTGGAGTACTGGTTGCCACCTGCCATAAAACTGTGAAAAGGTCAAGATTCAACGTATGAAGAGAATGGTGACAGATGGAGCTAAAAGAAGAGACAAGACTAAAGGGCCTTTCCCTCTACAGAAACTTTCCCCCAGGGACTAGGAACCTTTGGAGGAACTCAGTGTGTTTCCACCGAGGGACCAGTGTCTACATTCAGTTCCTGCTCAAGGGCTGGTACATTTCAGAGAACTTTGGGAGTGGAGCTTGCAGCTCTGAATATTTCAGACTGACTGAAAACTCGTAGCATTTAATTTCAGCGACCATTTTGTAAAATCTGTCGTAGTATGAAGTGTTTTTGTTGACCATGTTTCGATACATTAAATTGAAGCTGCATAAGAAAGCACACGACGGATGGACAAAGTGTAATATAGTCGCACACGAAAACGGTGTGTAAATCAGCCATCTTTGTTGGCCTTTAGAACGTGGTGGAAACACAGATGACCAGCAGTCTGAAGGGACCTTTCAGTTTCTTGAAAAAACATTCCTGGCTCCAAAAGTTTCAAGGTACATTGGGTGGACGCATGTCTCGAAACTCTGACTAATTTTTAGTCGCTGGCTGCAAAACAGGTGCAGAGGTCACCTTCTTGCTTTTGGAAGTTGGAAGGAACATTAGCTGGTTTGCTATGTCTTGTGTTGTTGCACTTGCTTGATGTTTGGCTGTCATAAAAGTTGACAACTCCCTAGCTTTTGATCACAAGCCAAGCCAGCTCATTTTGATAGAGGTTGTGCCACTAGCTGGACATCTCGATGGAAAGAGATAGCTTCTTCTTTACTCAGCTCGTGATAGAACTTCTGTCACTGGCTTTTGCTATATGTTGGTAAACTGTGCTGTGGAATGACATTTTTCTGTCATTGCGATTTGTGGATGTGATTCAGTATCCTAAAATTAGGACGGTACAAAATGGAACAACATAATATAACGTGTAAACTGATGACTTTTTTCAGCAAAAGAAAATATGGTAATATGTTACCTGCACCTGTGAACAGCAGGATTGTAGGTTTGCATTGAGATGATGATTTTGTGTTTGCTGCACGAGCAACTGAGCAACGCAAGACAGCAGAATTCACTGCACCAGAAGCCTGTAATTAACACTTGTGGTCACAAAGACTGCTGTTGCTGCTGCTCAGCAAGAATTACATAATGTTACTTTAACACATGCGCTCTAAGAAAAGACGCAGGTGCAAGCAATAAGACAAGTTTCATCTATAAAGGTGTTTGTCTAAAGTTCCAGCAAAAGAACTTTTTTTGCAGCTTGCAATATTTATACTGGTGTCTATCTGTTTAATATTGGTGGTTCGTGGGGAAAACACTGTTTGGACTGGATCAGATGTTGTTGCAGTCGTGCAAATAACCCGTACTACTGCAAATAATCGCTGAATAAAACTGGCAGCAAGATTGAATGCTGCTTTAATATAACCTTTAAAGGCTCTAATAAGATTCTGATATATTGATGCTGAACGCTCTTGTGTTTTGTGCTGACAGATCATCAGGAAGTGATGGTGGGAAAGATGCAACCAGATCCATGACATCATTCAGCACAAGTAAAGATATTTAGTAGTTGAAAACTGGTCAGAGGCCAAGATTAAATAGTTTCCTGGTCTGCACTGAGGACAAGATAACCAAGTGGCCGAACAGGGGCAGTAAATTTATGCACACGTTATGTGGGCCTTCCTGTACTGTCTAGTCTTATAAAATCTAAAAATATTAATGACACAAATGTCACACTTAAACTGCTTGACAAAGCTACTGATGTTAATTATCCCAAGTCTTAAATAGTACAGAGTCACATAACTGTGGGAAAAGAAAAACACACAAAAAACATTAATAAATGAAAATAAATACAGACACAACAACTACAATAAATATGGATGAAGATTAAAATAACTCGTAGTTCAGGAGAGTTACTGCACTTTGTTAGAATGTGAGCTGGTGTCTGTTGGTTTCTACGGCTCCTTTTTCCACATTCAGTGCTATTGCAGAGTTTGGACATCAGGTAGAGTAAAACAAGGCAGAGGAAGACATCCTGCATCTCCTGTACTTCTCCCTGTGGAGCTCTTACCAGGATCCTTTCAGCTAAAATTGAGATTGTAAACACTGAGATTTGGGAAAGTCAAAGTGTAGGTCTAAAGTCAAGGTCAGTAAAGTGAGATTTTAAAGCAATACTTGTATGCCCATATGTTCAATAAAAATCTTACTGACTGGTGTCTACAATTGTCATTCATCCTGAAGGTCCAGGTCTGGGAGTCAGACAGAGGAAGTGGGTCTCTTTCAAAGTTTAATTTAAAAAAATATATATTTTAGTTAAAAAATAAAAAATCTCTCCTTGTGTTACTATCCCTATTCTGTAGCTCAGCAAAGAACCACAAAATGAAAATGTCCCCCCCCCAAAAAAACTACCTAACTGTGGAAGATGGCCTTTTGATTTGTAAAACTCACACACTCTCTTCAGTTTGGTTTTTGAAAGCTTTTACAATGAATGAAAACTGTGAATTCTGTCCCACTGCACAGAATCAAAGGATCTGTTAGTGACAGGTGGAAAAATTTAGGATACACTTCAGAAAACAAATTGTTTATCCCTGAAAGTCCCTCTTCATTGAATTGAATTTCCCTTCTGGGATGAATAAAGTATTTTTCATTCATTCATTCATTTCATTTCATTCATTTCAGCCACTGATTAAGCCCCTAAAAACTCATCTATGTGTATCAAAGTTCAGCAGGTTTGTTTGTTTTTTCTCATTAAAATAATAACTTCACCCTGATTGGTTCCTCAGCTTTGGTACATATGAAACCCTGGAAGTCTGAATCTGTGTTTCTGATAATGTCACCAATAATAATAATAATAATAATAATAATGATGCACATAGAAAAAGCAATGGAGGTGTTTTGGAATTGCAGCAGAACCACTTTCCACTGTGTACTCACATCCCTACAGAGTCAAATTAGCCCAAACTTTTACTTCCAGGGGTAAGGCAGTCAGAATAGTTGTTATTTTTATTCAGTCACTTTATAACTACCAGCGTCAATGCTACAGGTGGCCCACTGCCTTGTTAAGGTAGTTCATAGTGTTGGAAGTACAGGTATTGAAAAGATGTAAAGATGATTTATTGTCTCTAGTCTCATCCATCAATGACTAACCGAACCTCTCCTTTTATCAAACAATCAAGTTTTTGAAAATCAAACAATTCCATTGTTATTGCAGTTTTACCACTGAGGACTCAGTAGACCCTCCCCCTCAAGCATGAGGTCACTCCTTTCAACGTGATATCAGCTTCTTTGCTCCTGTGGTTGTATTGCCCAAAAAAAACCAAAAACCAAAAGCCCTGTAGCAGACATACGACGCCATCCTCCATTCTCTCATCGTCTGTCTTAGTCTCCTTCTCCAGGATGAAAATGGCATGATGACGCAGGTGGCACCAGCAAAGGATGACTCACTGAGCAGTTAGCACATGTACGCTTAATGCACACACACACACACACACACACACACACACACTCACACACAAAGAGCAGCAGCCTGCAAACAGTGCTTTCCTCTCCGTGTTTTTCTCCCTGATAGCGCATCGTAAACATCCTAATTGATTTCAAGCAGCACAGATTTACTGGCTGCAAGGTTGTGGTTCATCGTGTCTCCTTAATATCCATGAAGCTTCTCGTGCTCGCTGGTGAGCTGAAGGGACACTGCAGGATGCTGGAAACAATTCCCTACATTACTACAAGTGCAAAAAAAACAAAACAAAAAACAAGTGAAACTAAACTGGGAGTGCAACAGGAATGAACGTTTCCAGCCAAAGAGAATATATGGTTACTTCAGTGATTAGTTTCTTCTCAGGATGCCTGTATATGCACCATCTGTGTACAAACTGTGTGCACACTGTCTAACTAACACAGCAGAACAGAACAAAAACAGCAAATAACTTGTATATTGTTTATTTCTTGTACTTCTTTGGTTTTCAGTATGTGGTTATCTATGTGTTTTGGAGACGGCTGACTAGAAACACAGAGCAGCTGGCCATGACTTGGCTACGGAGCCAAGCACGTTTTCAAGATAGATGTCACCAGTTGTGACGTAATCGAGGACATTTTCGGTGGAACACTGGCACAAAAAGGCACGGAGCGGCTGTTAATCTGTAGCTGCACAAAAATCAATGGGCATTGGTCGTCACGCCTGGGTTAAAACAGAAACACAAAGCTGACACTTTAATCAATTTTGTGTTGTACAAGGAGAAACACCGAACACAGTGTGTCACCAAAGGTGTCCTTTACAAAGTGTGTATGGATATGGAGGCATGGATGATGGTATTGGTTGAACTGGAAAGACAACGTAGTTGGTTGGATGTACTGAACAGTGTGTGAAGCTCAGGGCATGTAAATGTGACACTGTGATGGAAATGAAACAATAACTTGCGGAATTTATCAGCTATAGAAAAGTGCAATAAACGCTCCAACTATATACACAGAATTGCTGTCTTTTGGTATTCTTTTCCCATTTTGTTAATGGTTCATAACCCAAATTCCACGACAGCAACTGGGGCATGATCGCTCACAAACACTGCTAATGGTGTTTCATAAAATGACCAGTCAAGGTAGAGATGCCGCCTCTGGCTTTAAACTGGACCTCTGTGCTGCATTTATGAGGAGTGCTGTGATGTTTTTCACTGAGAACAACAAGATGTAATAGTTTGAAACTAAAATCACTTCAGTAAAAGAAGTTTTCAGAACACTGTAAATTGCTCTTTGTTGGTTGTTTTCAAACTCAAATGAAGTTTTCCTTCTTTGGGCTTAGTTTGTTCAAGACATTAAATACTGAATAAGAGGCATTCTAACATTCTATTTTTTTAACTGCCATGGTAATCTCTCAAGTGTTTAACTGCAGAGAGGCTTCCTTCCAAATAAAGAATTTTGAATAATTCTTTGAACTCTTTGTTTGCACCTTCCTCTAATTCTGCACCTTTTTAAATGAATGATAATTGAGCTAACTAAGGCCAAAGGTTTTCTTTTCTGCAGTCAGCTTTACATCTACTGCTTATATTAAACACATAAATATTTTATATAGATTTTAATATTTCTCTTGTTGTTTCACTTCTAAATGTCCTGTGGTTTTGCGTTTCAATAAATAAACTTGTGCTGTCTATGCACCGAGTGGAGGAGCTCTCCTAATTTTACTGTATGCAGAGCTGACAGTGATTACAGTCTGATTCTGGCACCGTTCATTCATTTATTCTAAGTCTTTATTTTCTGTAAGCCTAATGTGAAACACATGAACATTTTAGCAGTTTTATTACAAAATAAATACTCGTGGAATACTTGTCTAGATGATATCAGTTTCAGTTATTGCAATGTAAAACTGCTTACTTACTACATAGATATTATATAATATATAGTGTTATTCATTATTTTGATTTTTTTAAGATTATATGAAGACAGTGACACTGGAGATGTTCCGTTAAACAATGAAACCCACAACAGCATAAGCGAGTGCAAGCTGCAGTGTGGACTGATGGTCACGTTCATGTTCTTGTCGGTATGAACAGCGAGGTGTGACGTGTGCTGGTGGATGCAGAATGGGTGACAGATGCGGTGAATGCAGAGCGGAGGAGGGAAGATGTTCTGGTGTGTCAAGTGTGAGGGTGTCGATGGCAGGGACTCACTCTGGCCTTGGCGGCAGGGGTAGAGGGGTCTGATGTCTTGTTGTTCGGGGTGGAGGAGACCTGGGGAGACAACCAACCCCATCGGTCAATACAACCTCGCACCAAATACATGCCACGGCACAACGAGGTGGAAGAGCAGGCGGAGGGGTGGGGGACACGGGGTTAATAAAGAAAAACAAAAACAGGACCAATCACATGAGTGCATGGGCTGTTAGAGCCAATCAGAAGGGAGGGTTAGAAGGGAAAAGAAAAAACAGCATGGATCAAAAAGAAGCAACCAAATCCGTTAGCCAAATGTGTGGGTGTATGAATAATTTAAAGAACTGATAGTAGTGGCACCAATTGGATGTAAGATTTATTTACGGGCCAACTGAGCGGGAGGATCAGATGTACTGTATGAGATGGTGGCAACCACTCAGATGGCAGAAAACTGGAGCAGATGGAGCACTTTTAAAAACATGACAAAGATTTACAGTGGATTAGTGACAATAAATTAACATTTGTCCTGTTACTGGCAAGAGCCACTCAGATATCAGCACAAAGAGAATCAGACAACAACAGATCTAAGGTCACGTTACTGGAGCACTGTGTTGTTCACACAAACAGCACCGGCATTGTTCCTGAATACTGAGAATGGAAAGGTTGTTACACCGAAATGCTCCTGTTGAATGGAAAACATTAAAATACAGGATACACAAACCAATATTAGAATCACAGGAGGCTGAATGAGTCAGGGCCACTTATTATGATGCAGGGCGGCGACAGGCTTCAGGAGCGTGTTTTTGAAAGGGAAGGCAGACGACACAGCGGGAACGGACCTGCAGAAACTCAGTACATCTGCCTGACAGAGTGAAGAGTGGCCAATAATTACAGTTTGATGCAGACACCTGGAGATCCTGCAGACATTTCCCCTGCTGACTGCCTTTTTGTTGCGCAGAAAAATTTGAGGTGAGGCCAGTTTCACAGAACCATTTGGAGTGGAAGCAACAGCTCCGTCTCTGCACTGATCTAACTTTAATTGGCCGTGTGATCACGTCTAAAAACGGCAGGTCGAGGAAGCGACGAGTCACGGTGAATATGAAACAGGGTGTCGCTAAAAGGTTCTGTTTGTCTGGATAAATAAAGAGTCGAGATGGTGCCTGTGCTCGTCTGCGCTGGATATGACACATCTTAAATGGCTTGTGAACCCTGACAACGCAGCCACAGACTGCTGTACTTTAACCTGCAGCTCTACAGCCTGAGCGGGAAGAAGGAGGTTATTGGAATTTGGATATGGATGTGACAGAACGATATTAAAGTAAACGAGATAAAGCACACCTATCTTGGACCGCGAAGAGGTATATTTTACATTTGCACCTCGAGAAAATGTTTACATCAACATAAAAAAGCAGAGACGAATTGAAATGAAGCAGCTCCAGACAGACATGACTAATGAAAGAGGACACAAATTACCTTTGAATATATTAATACACAAACACGAAAACGTACAGACACATGAAGAGGTGTGGTGATAATGCACTGAAAGGACTGCAAAAAGGTAAAAACAGTGGCTGAATGAATAAATTTGCCAATTTTCCATTTAAACAAACGGCAATATGCATATGTTAGCTGCATAAACAATTCAACCTTTCAGAAAACAGGCTTTCTTGCTGAGAGATTTGTGTCTTATGTAATGTTATATCTCAGAAACTGATCAGCAACAACATAAAAGCTGCCTGCCTGCCTGACATTGTGTAGAAGACATTGTAAAGCGCTTTGGGTACCACTAAGGTAGAAAAGTGCAGACCATTTACGTCCTCCTTGTGTGGCTAAAACAGCCCTGACCCATCAAGGCATCACCAAGACATTACAACAAATCCTTTTGTAGCTGAAGTTAGGATGTGTTTTCCCAGCACATCCCAGACATGCTCAATCCGATGGACATTTTTGGAGAACTTCGAGGCCAAGTCAACACCTTAAAACCTTTTTCATGTTCCTCAACTTATTCCTGAACAGTGTTTGCAGTGCGGCAAGAAACGTTACGCTGCTAAAAGAGGCCAGTGCAATCAGGAAAAACCACACCGTGGCAAAGCGTACGTGGTCTGCAACAGGTAGGTCGTACACGTCACAGTAACATCCATAAGAAAGACAAGATGCGAGGTTTGACCATATCATCACTCGACCTCACTCTGCTGACTCGCCTTCTTCTCAAGCTGCTGCCATCTCTTCCTTGGTAAAGACACGTGCCCTGCCGCCTCATGATGAAAAAGACAATGTGATTCATCAGAGGCCACGTCCTTCCGCTGCTTCATGGTCTACTCCTGCCGCTCACTTGCCCATTGTAGGTGCTTCCGGTGGCGGACAGGATGGGCATGTGCTGCCACACAGCTCCATATGCAGCACGCTGCAATGCATGCAATGTGTGTTCTGTCACTTTCCTGTCTCTAGATTTTAGACAGTTTGTGCTACAGTAGCTGTTCTGTGGGATCGAACCACACAGCCTTCACTCCCCTTGTGCATCAATGAACCTTGGGCACACATGACCCTGTTGGTTCACTGGCTCTCTCTGCTTAGAACACTTCTGGCAGGTATGAAGAACAACAGCATATTGGAAACATCCCACAAGATCTGGTGTTTTGGAAAAGCTCTGACCCAGTCCTGGTCAAAGTCACTCAGATCCTTACACTGGCCAGATTTCCTGCTTCAAAGAAATCAGCTTCAACTGCCAAACTTTGACAGGTGCCACGATTACAGAGAAATCAATGCTATTCACTTCACCTGTCAGGGGTTTCAGTGTTGTGGCTGGATGACTATATATAGTGTATATATATATAGCTACTGTTTAGCCTTAGCCTAGCATCAATACTAGGAGCATGAGGTAACATGCAACATCCATGAATACATCTACCAACACTGAAAATCAACAATATGTGTTCATTTGTAAGCTTTGTAGTTATTATCAGGCATAAATCTGAACATTAAAGTGAGACAGACCAGCTGTTCCCTCCTGCTTCTCATCTTTATGCTAAGCTAATGCTGCTTCGCTAATCAACTACAAGTTCCAGCTTCATCGTAGCTACAGACGTCAGAACAGTATCGAGCTTTTCATTTTTCTCTCAACAAGAAAGCAACCAAGTATTTCCAGACATGTCTAATGTTTCTTGTAAAAAAAAATACATAAAGTAAAACCTTCACACAGTATTTTGTTTTGACACAACTACAGTCTGGTGAACGCTGGACTCACAGACAGATAATACAGCAGAGTTGGACAGAAGATGAACCGGACTGACACATTAGATCACATGGCAGGGCAGACGGAGAGCGGATGATGTTTGTGATTCAAAGCGACAGCACAATCCTTTCCCCGAGACAGACTGTCACAAACACTGAAGGAACACAGACAACACAGTCCGAAGCCTAAACCATGACATGCTGTGCAACTTTATCCCAGCGGAATAAAGGTAGCATGGAGACATTTGTGCTGTTGTCCTAGTGCAGATGTGTGAGAACATTTGCATGGAAGCACTAGGAAGTGAAAAAATACTGGGAATGATGCATGTTACAGTGAATTGAGGGAGACAGCGGAAAGATGAGAGATTAAAATGTTGACGGAAACCAGATTAGGAAAACAGAAAAACATAAACAGAGAGACGTATAGTTACTGTCGCTTTAATTAACATGTAATGACCTCCAAGAGAATCGATGTCTGCAGTGCAGAGGTGAGGCCTTTCTGAGTTATAGCATGAGCTCTTCACAGATGCACGTTAACACGGTATATCTTCCCCACTCCATCCCTCCCAAGTTTTCATCCTCTACTGTAAGTCTAATCTCAGCTACACCACGCTGTGCTGCTTTACATAGCACAGAAATGAGTCTAAGACCCTGACAGCGCTGCGGTACAGCACTGCAAATATCACTGAATCCAGTGTGTTCAGTACAGCCTGCCGCAGAGCATGAAGGGATCTCCTGTTGGTTTAAGCTGCCTGGCACAGGAACACTGTTTTTGAAGCATTATGAGGATCTAAGAACACATTTACAATGCTTTAAGAAATCTACTTCCAGTCAACCCTGCATCAAGACATGGAATTATTTACTTAAACTGTGTTCTCAGCATCTGCGAGGACATGCTATATAGTTTTGTTTACATTGCATACAATTAAAAGAGTTTGTTTTGTGGAAAAGCCATCTGGGTACTTTGTCAGTCTGTTGTTTAGCTCAGGAAAGCATTATTGTTTTTGCAGATTCGGAACAGAATGAAAACAAATACCACTTCTGTCCTCAGCTAAATTTGAAAAAATAACTTTCTTCTCTTTGTTTTGATGTACTTTCCTCAATAAAACCTACATATTTTTCAGCAAAAAAAAAAGTTTTTTTTCCTCCAGAATGAATGAATCTGAAAATAACACGGAAGTTAAAAACATGTTTTCAATTTTATTCGCTCATTTACGGTGTCATATTTAAAAAGAAACAGTTATTCAGCTTTTTATCTTCAATAAAATGAATGTCACAATGAACTGTTTTTCATCGTGATGTGAATTTTCCGCGCAACACTTAAAATCCAAACACCACGCGGGAAAAAAAAGGCGCAAAAAAAAGTGCATTGCCTTTCAGCGTGCAGAGAGCAGCAGAGGTGCTTAAGAAGGGTCTTCCTGGAGAGTTATCAGCGAGTGTTGACAGTTAAGGTAATTAGTGTCAGCAAGTTAGTCTTAGCTTACAGCGACTGTTTTTAAGGACGACGATAAGCTAATACTAATGATGCCTGTGGGGCCGACTTTGAGATAACAGGATGGATGAATTTTGCCGTCAATGGAAAAAGAAAATCTCCCCGAAGCACTTCAGATAGAGTATTAACTTGTTTCCGTGTTAATTTTAATGTCACATAAAACGTATGTCACAACAAAACATTATTATTCATTTATCAAAGATAAAACGCTGCGTAATTGTCCTTGTAATATGTTTTTCAGGTTAACACAATAATAAATATAAAGGAAATATGTACAACTATAAGTAGTGGATTTAACTTTTTTCTTGAAATAATTTTTAATTTAGGCTGGAATATTTTTTTTTAGTAAACTAGTGAGCTAATACAAGCTTAGATTCAAAATAATGTTAAAATAAATAAAGTGTAGACTGACATCTACTCTAAAAGTCGTTCTGGTCTCAAAGGACGTCTGAGTAAAACATGTCATTATGATGTACAGCACATAGCAGCTGTTTGAATTACAAACCACCCGCTGCCAAATCATTTGCTGATACAAGAAAATCATTCTGCAGCATTTCAGGAATCTCGACAGGTACATCAGTGCTCTGAATTATTCATGGCCCTCTCCTGCGCTGCCTGCCTTGGCCTACCTTTCCTCCGCCGGGCTGGTACTTGATGTTGTCGATGGATCCGATCTTGGAGCGGACGTTCTTCAGGTCCGGTGTGGGCGCGTTGATGGGTCGTGGGGTTCTGGGGGCTCGGGGAACCGCCGGCTTCTTCTCCAGTGGGGTCTGCTTGGGCACCGGGGGTTTGGTGATGACCCGACGGCGGTGAGTGTTGGCCTCGCCGTTGGTGGAAGCAGCCGGGGTACCAGGGGTGGCAGTGGAGGCCGGGCGAGGACGGGCTGCAGAGAAACCGCATCAGAAATAAAGTAAGAAAGTGTTGATCATTTTTGGTGAAATGTAAAGCACTTCAACTTCTGTTTGTCTTGAAAAGCAAGTATTGCTTTTGGGCATAATGGCTCACAAGGTGTACATGTTACTGTTCCATTTAATCAGAAACAAGTCAACTCATGTAACAAAGCAGAGGAGCTTGTGTGGTCTCATTATTCACCACTAAGGTACTTGTGTTTTTAGCATTATAGTTGTTAACATGATATGGTACCTAATATTGTAATAAGGCAGTAAAAAACCTTAGTCTACTTGTTACTGCCTTGGAGATGCCTCGGGCAGCTTTTGTACCCATGAGTGAATCATTTGTAAACACTAACTTCATTTTGTTCTGGTGACAATTGCGGAAATGCAGAAAAACGGTAATAAAGCAATTAAATTACTGTCACAAAACTTCTCCCAGTGTATATTTGACTTTTCTTACCTGTAGTCTTGGGTTTCTTGGCCTCTCCTGTCTTGTTCTCAGTCTTGTCATTCTTGTTAGCTGTGATAAGAAAGACAGAACATCTGCTGTTAACCTAAAACTGACTTTGACCTTAAAAAAACAGGACATTGGTAGCAAGTGGCAAGTAATACTTCAGCTGATGTTTTCTTAAATTTCAGCGTTCATGAACAAGTGCATGAATGAACTTACGAGTGCAATGTGCACAGTTGTATAGTGTCAAATCGGTCGTATTGTTGTGTACATATTGTAAATACAGTGGATGATGGGTTGCTATATTCTTGATTGGTAGGTTATAAGTTACCTAACTGGTAAGTTTGGTGGGTTGAGTGGATGAATTTCCTGTGAAATAAGGTGGCTGCATTGATTCTTTCTCTCCTGCATTTCATAGACATTAAATCAAGTGTCTAGATGTATTGTGGAAAGCTGATCATTTATGAACACCTCGTTCTGCAGCACTACTTAATATTTTTAGTTGTTTTACCTTATTGTTTGGGTTTGCATCGCACTTAATCTCCTCATTCTCAGTAACCTTGTTTCTAGCAATAGCTGGCAGCTGCTTTCCATAATAAGAGCAATTAAAACTAGTTTGGTTAGTAACTTTGTACTGTAGATTTATTTAAGTTTACAATAGTTTGCTACTTTACCACCACAGTTCAAAGTGAAAGACTGTATTTTTTACCCAGCTGCATACATTTACCCTCAATAGTTACTTGTTACTTTGCAGACTCTGATGTCAAGTCTTATAATAAGTATATATGAAATATGACACATGCTGCTACAGGAAATTAAACTATGTGGTAGTATTCTGTATAAAAATGGGTAAAATTAGCTCTGCTTACAAGAAATACAAAACAGAGGCCCATGTTTTGTAAATGTAAAATTTAGATTTAGGATGTTTTTGTACAATTGAGTAATACAAAATATGAATATTTGTAATACAAACACTACGCTATCCACCAAGTCCTAACCAGCTGACGGACAAAGGTTTCGACTAGCTTAGGAAGCAACTTGAACATTTAGCAGGTAAAGACGTAGATGTAGTCTATAGACACCAAACTAGAGGTGAAGGGAGGGAGAGTGAATATTAGATTTATATTTATTGGACATAGAACTCAAAATGCCACTTGTTGTCTACTTGATGTCACAGAAAAGTGTTTGCAAATTTAGAATGTGATGACAAATTATGGCTATGGCATTGTTACTTTGTTGTACAGTTCAGATTTTTCAATTACAAGTTGCAGAATACTGGAAAACTTGGAACAGCAAGCATCAACAGGTCACCTTTGTCTTTTACCGAATTCAAATCCTGAAGGAAAATGAGGAAATTATTGGCTGTTGATGGCCAATAATCACAAAACCTTGCCACAGACAGGATTCCCCATCCAAAAGACTCCTTCAGTTGTCTGCTCACATAGCGTTTCTGACTTTTAAAGGCTTCTGGTGATGTAAAAATTGTTACTTGAGTCACTTCTGACAGTCCACTGTGTTGTATGTAATGCTGCCATCACGTGGCAGAAGCTTTGTGAAATTGGACTAAATTGCTGCCATTGTGGCACAAGTCACAAAGGTGATGGAGTTCACTGCAGCTAAAATGAAATATGAACCTCGCAGTGCATAACACCTATCACTATGAACTGGGTGAATGAATCATGTTCTCTGAGGGTGCTCAGCTGAAGTGCACAAAAAGCCGAAAGTCTGTTTGACTAACACGTCTCAGCCTGACTCATAGCTGCCTCGCTTAGAGAGGTGAGATGCTGTTGTGATATGCGGATAAAAATACCAGTCTGATGTCTGCAAAAGCCAAGTCTTGAATCCGATTAAGTCTAACATATGCTAGCAATTCAGTTAGCCTGTTGCCTGGAGTGGTGCCAGTCTACAACGTGAGTCACTGTTCCAGTTACTGTACCGAGTTCAGGTCCTGCTATAGAGGTCATGTTGCACTGAACCAGCCGAAGCAGAGCGGAGTTATTGTCTGAGGCAGCAGTGATCATATCACAGGAGACTCAATAGAAGAGGTGAAACTGTGTTGGGTGTATTTACCTGCAGCTTTGTTTGCAGCAGTTGCAGGGGAGCCATTCTTATTGGCAGTTGAACGAGGGGTTGGTGTGGCCTTTGGCACGGATGGACGTTTCTCAGTAGTACCATTTTCAGGAGTCTGGGAATAAAAACAGAGGAGACATGAGCAGCCGTGGGTGTGTTTTTTTTAGTGAGTATAAGAGTTGTGACTGCTCTCACTGGCTCCACCAATGGTTCTCAGACTGGGCGATAGCCTCGATAGCAAGGCTGTCCTGCTAACATGCTTATTTCAATTGAAAGTTAACTCGGCCTGTTGTTTCATGAGTTCTATGATAATTATAGTGACCAACATGACAGAAAAAGTCTGAGAACCACTGGGCAAGCTGGCTGTCACATCTCAGAAAATATCTGAACATGTTTGCAATTAGGAATTAGTTGTAGGGACACTAAGACACTCGTCAGCCAAGTTCATAGCATCAAACATTATAGAGTTACAATATTTGAAGAGTTCATTTGCAAAAACAGATAAATCCACTTTTGTAGATTTTTTTTTTGTAGTTTTCTTGAGATAATATAAAAAAAACTGAAGCTGAGTGGATTTGACTCAGTTGAAATGACATGACAAAAACAGAGATAACTTAAGTTTGATTGATATTGTCTCAGGTAGATGATGGAAAAGTGGGTTTTCTGAAGGTTTGTGAAGATGGAGTTATCTGTTTTTGCAAATGAACTCTTCATTTCTTTACCTTACTTTCAGATTATGCAATGCTTTCCCTTAAAACCCTGGCCTCTATTCTTATTAGCCCCTGCTCAGATGCTGGCAAGTTATCTACTGAACCTCAACACGACCAATGGAAAGCCAATGTGCAATAGAGCTAGTATTATATGAAGCTACTACAGAAAAAAATACAGATACAGGTATAAGTATTAACTAAAGAAGTTGTACAGGATGTATGTATAAGTTCTAGGGGATGGAAGTTGATGAACCTAGTTGCACAGCGCCTGCAAGGAGGCAACGACAAATTAATCTGTCAGCGTCATACCTGGTAATCTGTTGTTTGGGGACTTCTGATCCAACAAATATCAGAGACAGAGTGCACAAATTTGAGACCAGACGTTTGGTGAGTGCACATAGGCAGTCTGAGTGTAACAGAATGCACTCCAACTGAACCACAGGACATTTGTGCAGCAACAGTATATCTGACTACAGAGGATTATTGAAAGAGAAAGCCGGGTTTCGAGGGAAAGCACTACAAAACTCAATGTAAAATACAGAAATAAGGCTCTCAAATTGCAAGACACGGCTCTCAATCACAGATCGGAAAGTAACTCCATACAGCATTACCTCTGGTCATTTGGTTCATACTCAGAGAAATGCACTTTGAAATGGGATGTGATGGATAATGTTTCAATAGTTCACAAATAAATACATCCAGACGAGGATGCCGACTGAAAAGGCCTCAAGTCTGACCTTCACTAAATAACACAATGTCCATTCATCCTGCTTGCACAGAAGAAATATGTCTGTCTATGTGTCTTATACTCACCTTGCCAGCCTTGTTGGAGCCAGTCGCTGTTGGCGGCCGCTTGGCAGCGGTCGGTGTGGTCGCCTTGGGTACAGGGCTTTTTTTATTGGCTGAGGCTGTGGTGGGGGAGGGGCGTTTGGCCGAGTTGGCCTCGCCATTGGTGGAGAGGGTGGATGGGCGCGATTTGGCTGAGTTTGGTTTGGTTGAACCCACATCAGGCTGGTGATGATGGAATTTAAAGAAGCAATAATAACAGTATAAAAGAGAGAAGAAGTGGGAAAGAAAGAAAAAGGACGACAGCGAGAGATAGAGAAAGAAAAAAGCAGAGATGACATCAGTGATTGCAATGGCAGCGTGATATGACAGCACAGGCAGCAACCATATGACAATCACAGAACAGGTCATAAATTTTAAAATCAAATTAGCAATTTATAACCGCCTTGGAGAGCTCATGAGCAGTAAATTATAAAATTATAAGCCTCAAATGAGATGAAATGAGCAGCAGTCTTCATGTAGCATATGGTATGAAAAGATATGAGATATTGAACACATTCACACACGGACGCTGCATCTCAGCAAACACACACACATAAACAGACTAAACAAACATAATATTTAATGCACAGAAAACTGTAGCTGACATGCTAACCGCTAACGTCATAGCCAGCTGGGAAAATGCTAATGTGAGAGCTGATAAGTTTGGCTTAACAACTTCTTGAGCTTCTGTCTGTTTTGTCTGTACTGTGACGTTTGATCCCAGTGTGTTCTCAGGACTGTTCATCATTTTTATTCAGTAAGGAGTTACAAAAGATGGGAAAACCAGATATTAAAATATATCCTCTGTATGCTGAACTTGCTTACATTACAAGCCATAGATAATGTGTCAGCGCTTGACTGTCTATAAACCACTCCCTTCTTTCTTCATTGATGTGTCAACCACTCCTTCTAATCAGTTAAGAGTTGAAGTCAACATTCCAGCTTGTCACTTTAAACCTGTTGGATTTTGTACTGTTGTTCAAACACAACAGGCAAACCAATAGTCACTAGATAATGATTTTTAGTTGCAATCCTAAACAAGTTATGCATTTCCTCTAGTTTTCTGTTCCTACAAGCTGATTTTTTTTGGGTAATATTTCATCAAAACTAAACTTGATGAAACAGATTTGCTTTGACTATACCAGCAAATCCACGGATTGCAGCAAAATATCCCACATTTATAACGTTCACACACCCGACAAAGACAAAGACACACATGCACTCAAGAGAGCAGCAGAAGCAGCGCAGAGACTGAAGTGGAAGATGTCTGTGTGGTTTCTGTAATCAGCTTCAGCACTGGTTGGAGCAGCTAAAAGTTTGTGTGTCTTGCTCAAGGACACTTTAACAGGCTTTTGTTGGACACACCGGCTGTGTGAGTTCAAAGCTCTGACCTCAGGGTGACAAGACTTGTTTCTGTAACCACTGGATACTTTGCCACCTTGACTGTGTGAATCTGTGTGCAGGAAATGTGTGTGGACAGCACTTTGCGTGAGTATATTGTGTGTTTGTGAGACCCACCTTGCTCTTGCTGTCAGGGCTCGGCAGGGTCTTGCTGCCGTTGCCTGTTGGAGACTTTGCAGTGCTTTTCCCTCCTTTATCATCCTTCTTCTCAGCCGGTTTCTTCTCCTCTTCTTTCTTCTCGTCTTTGTTGGTCTTCTCCGGCTTGTCCACCTTCTCCGCCTTCTCGGTGGTCTTGTTGTTTTTCTCCGCGTTCATTTTCTCCATCTTTTCCTCATTTTTGATGATCTTCTCCGACTTCTGGTTCTTGTCTGGGCCGTTGTCCTTCTTCTGCTGCTCTTCTTTCTTGTCAAAAGTGTCGATCTTGTCCGTCTTGCCGGACATGATGTCTGTCTTCTCTTGCTTGTCTTTGTTGTCAGATTTCACTGTAAGAAAAAGATTGTCGTTGTCAGCATCAGCATATTTTAAGAAAACCATGTTGAGTATACAAGTATATACAAAAGACCAGTAATCAAAACATGTAACTAAAATATAATAAATGCAATGAAAGCTATCACCATCCTTTAAAATACTGGCCTGTATAAAATGAACACAGTGTTTCACTGGGCACATGTAAAACTCCAGCATTTTTAGACGTCAGGATTTCATTGTGGCACATTTAAAGAATAGTGTAGAGCATATGTTTGCAATTTTGTTCATAAAGCATATCTTTTATTGTTTTCATATTTTATTAGTGCCAAATAATTTCTTTAAAGCAATAAGATGAAAACTGTTTGAACAAGTCCACAGATGTCTAAATAACAAACAGGAATTTCACTAATACTTGTTTCACGTTTCAAACAAACAAAAAGCTTTGTTGACCCATCCATCCACCCCGTCATGCCAGTTGAAACAATGGAGAAGTCCTGTCCATTTAAAAAGCTAAAGGTTCATATGTAATCTATGTAATGTGTCGTGTTTATGTAATATAACCACCAACAGAAAGCACCACATTAAACAATTTGCTATTCGTAACTCCACTTTTGTTATTTATAGATTTGAACGTCATGTGGAAGACTTAATTTAGGTCATGGTAGCAGATGATTCTGGGTCTGGTTAGTAAACAGGCCAACCCCATTTATTTTATTGCACTGCCTTATGTAAGCCCACATAATGGCAATGCTGTACACTTAAAATCCATGTCAGTGGGGTCATATCAAATAGAGTGGGCAAACAGACTGTTTTATAAGCGCTGAAATGCCAGCTTTTTTTTTCAAACTTGATGATTCTTCTCTTTCCGGTTCCTTTCATAGACTGTCTTTAAATTAAGACTTTGATCATAAATTGATGTACTTTAAAGCTGTGTTGTCTCCATGCTATTGTTGTTAAAAGGTGCAAGACAAATTCACTTTTACAACCAGTGCAAACACCTCCTACTCTTGATAAGTACATCTCAGTATGCTATATAAGTGCATAGTACACAAATTAGCAGACAGGAAACAAAAAAAAAAAACTCCCTTAAAGAAAGCAGCACTTAGGAAGAAACAGGTTTTATAGTCACAGTAAACAGGTGAAAATAAATAGGGTGTCGGTCTGGATTTAAAGGTCTCGATGGTGTTTGCCTCTCAGATTGAGCATTATAAATTATTCCACAGTAGTGGAGCTCAGAATGAAAGGGCTCTGCCACCAGCGGAGAACCTATTAATCCTGGGAATGGTTAATAGCCGACATCCTGTGATCTGGGAGTACACGGTGGGATGTAGAGACTGAGAAGATGCTAATGTATGAAACCATATGATACAAAGTGTTCAAATTTGTGGTTTCTGTAAGAATTCTGGCAACAGTTTTTAGATTTGTTTTGTACTGCAGTAAGGTAGAACCTGACCAAGTTAGCCTGGCTAAATCTTCAGGAAATGAACGCATGAGTGAGAATTTCTGAACCTCACAGTTAAAAATGAGAAACTTAGGGAGTCTGGTGATATTGGGAAGAAAGGCCTTATTGTGATGGCATCAGTGATTTCAGTGTTATCTTTGTTTAGATGTAGAGTTCTCAGGTTGCTAAGATTTACAGTGTTATTTATATATATACAATGTTCAGGCCTGGGGCCATTAGGGTCTTCTGTTTTAACAGGATGTTATATAATACATATAACAGTAATATAAATCGTAGTGTCATCAGCATACAAGCATATATAGTCGAAAGAGCTGTGGTTCTAATACAGAGCCTTGGGGAACCCCACAAGGAACGTTTCCATAGTAAAAGAATTTTAGAAAAGTGGACTAAAATGGTTAATGCAGCAGAGGCTCAGATACCCTTTTAGCATTTTCCCTTTGAATCCTCTGCCTAGTCTTTCAAATGCCACATCTCCAGTTTGTAAAACATGCTTTTTGTTACAAAATTTGCACACTCCAGGGAATCCTAATTGCTTCAGTAGAAGGTTTTAATCTTTTTTTATGGTTCTTGAAGATGTTTCCCATCACATCCAAAACGTTTCCTCAGTTACAACTGTGCAAATGATTGGTTTGGAGTGCCAGATATCAATTTTCACAACCAAATCCCATGGCTTAAAGCCCATTAACAATGCAAGACTCACATGATTTAAGGTGTGAATGATTGTGAAACTGCATGGGGAGGGATCTCAGGACTGTGTTATATCCCCTTACCATGACCTGAAAACTGAACATCTATACACACATAGTCCAGGTTCTCCTCTATTAGGCTTGGGATGGGAACCACATGCAAAACTAGAATGTAATACACGGGCGGACGTGGGAATATGGTTACGAAATCACAGTTTCTTAGAATAACATTTAGCATCATTGGATTTCAGTGTTCTTAACACTTGATTATGAAAACACAGGAAACTCCATCCTCCTCAGAGGAAACGTTAGGTCAAACTGGGTAGCAGCATCAATGTTGCTAATAACTGACTCATGGGATGAGCAGAGAAAAAAAAAAGAATAAAGTTAAAGTAAGAAGAAACAGGGATAGATGAGCAGACCAAAGGGAGATGGTGACCAGATTTATTAATTTGATGGGGTTGAGGACAGACAGCAGGCAGGGCTGAGGGGTGGAGGGGACTGAAAAAGACAGAGGCCCTTTGTTGCCGCCGAGACATATCTTACATAACCCTGATACTGGATAGACGTGCCTATACTGTGCCCTGCTGTCCGCTCATTTCCCTCTGCGCTGAGGTTTGCTGTGTGATAGCTGCTCTATCTTCTCTGAAACAATGCCAATTTGCGGCTGTTGTCTTTTCTCCGGCAATCAAGCAGGCAAAAGAGCTGCCAGAGATGCCATTATATATGACACATGTTCACTTTAAAGTGTAGCTGCAAACTAACTCAGTCTGGAGTACAAATCACACGCACAAGATTACATGCATGGAAAATTGGGACAATTGATTTGGAACAATTTGGACAAAATCAACAAAAATGCCACAGTATGGTCAGCATTCATTGTTGCTCTTATTTTCAGTTTGTTTATCCTCCGGCATCTTTGTTCTTACTATCGACCACTGCGGTTTTGTCATCCTTTATCAAGCTGTAATGAAGTCAGATCCTGCCCTGCAATGCTAAGCTAATGTTAATGCAAGCAAAAAAACCTACTGCAGATGCTTCTCAAAGCCTCTCAGTGGCACCTACTTGTTTCATGAATTTTAATGCCCTTAATTCCGAGATGCCTCGCAGTGTTTTGGTCCTGTCTGAATTTGGTGTCTGACAGAGAAAATAAGCATCAATATTATCCATCCCATTTATGCAGCAGCAGCAGAGGAACTGAAAAAGAGGTTTTGACAACAAAATGGATTTGGGCCTCTGACCTCTGCAGCTGCAGGGAGTGCTGAGCATAAACTGTCACTTTGTAATATGCATTGTAATATTACTCTACCCTGTTTTTTTTTTTTTTTTTCCAGAGAAACTGAATAGCCACATTCCACAGACCAAAACACATACACGTCACAGTCGTTATAATCTGATTCAACACCTTCTATCAAAATGTGTAAATGCAGAAATCAGCTCCTGGTGTTTAGCTTTGTTCATCCCGACCAACACAAACAATGACAATTTACACAAAAAACAGAACTCTACCAAGTAGTCGGATCAAAATCAATGGAGTACAACCACAGATATTGTGTCTTCAATTAAAAAAATTCTTCCTCCTGGCAGCTCCATTAATTATTAATGCAACTCAGCCACTGATAGTTCAACTGGTGATTCAGGTGTATTGTGCTGGTTGGGAGCCTCTCGACTGACATGAGATTAGAAGAAGGCTGCAGGGGTTTGGTCTGGTCACTTCTTCTTATCGCAGCACCTCCAGATTTTTTTAAACTTTCAAAATGTTAGTCTTTGGGCCCTGCCAAAGTTGATACAAGGGATGGGCAATTTAGAAAGATTTTATGCAGGTTTCTCTGAAGCCACAAACAACTTTATGGAACTTTTCACAGGTAAAATCAGGTGCAGCTTCACTGTAAAGTCATTTCTGGTGGTCATCCAGAGTCCATACAACTGTAGTAACATACTAAACATAACTGTCTGTGTTTATTCTAGGTGTTATGTTTTTATGTGAAGCTAGTTATTTTTATCTTGCAACATGTCCATATGACCTTTTTTTTTATATGCTGGAAGACATATAATGAGCAAAATAGGAAGTAAACGCAGCGGTTGAGCATATCCGCCTTAAGACAGTACTGTACCGACCACAATGTCAAAAACACAGATTCAGTTTTCCATGGTTTCAACTGATCCTGTCAACTTGCAGCGTGGGTCTTTTTGTATCATTATTCTTCATAAATCAATCTTCAGTTTCAACACGTATGGATGAATTACTCGAGTATTCCAATTTGCCATTGTGCAGTATAAAGCAGTTAACTTACTCCAACTTATTTTGGAGTGGCTAACTTATTTTCGTAGCGTCGTCCATTATTACTGTCAGTAATAACATCGTAAAGTGTCGATGATGAGGCAAAACAATCTTAAGTCAAGGTCTTATATAAGTTTTCTTGCAGAACTACGTGACTCTGCTGAAAAGAAGTCAGCTGCATCCATTAACACAAGCGTTCAGGCAGGCAGGCTGTAAACCCTGAGTTTAGACAGATTTATTTGAAAGAGGAGATGAACATTAAAATTATGACCCTTCTGACCTTGTAAGCATACATCATAGTTCACAGGCTGGTTTCAACTTCCTCCTCAATGAAGGATTATATGCGATATTTCATGTTCACATTTGTTTTATCCTCAAATAAAGTGGTTTGGATAATCTGAGTAAACTTTTTTTTTTGTCCGACAGTCAGATTGCGCATTTGACTTTGGTGTGGTGAGGCTGCCATGTTCCTAGATCTCAGCAAATCATTTGGTGAGCACAGTGGTATGACAACCAACAGAAACAATGGCCAATGTTTGACATAGCAGGTATCATACTTGTAATAGGAGAGATGACATAAATGTAAATCTCTTATTAAATGAAACTCAGTGAACTAATAAACAACAACAATAACACAAATGTGGTCCGATGCAACACACACACAAAATCTACACACACATGAGGGACTTGAACATCATATATTAACCAATTAGTGGCCTTCCCGCTCATCCTATGGCAGTTTTCGTCGTTGCATCGCTGCATCCTGCAACGCCAGCAACATGACTCATCCAACATGAAACTGGCTGGCTGCGAACACAGACGATCCATCTAATACCACGCTACGCCACACAGCTGCCGGCAACCAGCTGCATGCGCCGGTTTGTGTGTCTGTTTGTGTGTCTGTTTGTGACGGAGACAGAAATGGATAGAGAGAGTCGACTGCCACGTAAATCAGAGCATGACTAACAAACATAGACGTGGAGCTGGTGCAAGGACATTTTCCTGCAGGCGGCGTCCTCGACACGCACACATACACACACACACACACACGTGCACAAACACACACTTTCCTCCATCCTGTCTCACACACACACACACACAGGACAAACCTAGTTTTGGATTATTGACTGTTATTGGTCCTGCTAGCTAGCATGATAGCTATCAAGCTGCCACACTGTCAGACAGGACGGTCAATAGACAGACTGACGGGTGCAGTAATCATCCACATGTCTCTGTACACACATACAGTACACACACACACATACAGTACACACACACACACACACATACAGTACACACACACACACACACAGACACTGATTTTATGCTTAGTGACATTGCAACTTTTACTCATTCTTCTTCTTTTTTTCCAACTGTGGAAAACTATTGTCATCATAATATTAAGCTTCAATAAAAAGCTTTGTGATCCCATTTTTGATACAATAACAGACATTGTGTGTATTGACATTCAGTAATCACATCTCTGAATAGCAGTTTTTATCGTTGGTGGAGGAGTGATGCCATTTCTGTGCTCAGGGGCAAAGCCAAGAGGTGGCCACGGCTGCCACTGACCGAAGTCTGGCCACCCGACACAATCGATAGTAAAGCACATTTAGAGTGCTACACACATACTCATAGAACTGGAGTTGCATCCAGTAACTGCTATTGTTCTGGTAGAACTTGTGTACCAAATAATTTAACGTTGCTCGTTACAGATGCATTTCAACAGCCCGTTTGCATTGATTTTATAGCAATTCAAAGATTTTGTGTTATTGTGCTTGAAATGTGTGTAGATGGTATAAAATGCACTTTTTTTTCCAGTGGAAATGTTTTTTATTGGTTTAAGTGTGTATAACTTAGCTGGGGAGTTAGCAGAAGCAATTGTACAGACTCCTAAAGACAGTTGGGGAAGAAACCTGCTTTAAAGATTTATGGAAGTAAATGGTACAAAGTGTTAAAATAGAAAACTAAAGGCTTGATGGACACAATCTGATGTCTCAACTAAGAGGAGGTCCTAAAAACATTGAAACAGTCATATGTGAACTTATCACATGTACTTAAATTGTAATTATCCTATGAGCTTTATTAACAATGAAACAAGCAGAGCTTTAGTAGTCGTTACATATTGTTATTCATTTGAGGGTTTCATAAAAAAACAAATGTATTATTCATTGTATGAACATGTCACTCTTGCTTGCATAAGCAAATGATGAGTGAGTGACCAAAAAATGGACTGTTTGGCCTACAGCTAAATAGGTTGAAAAAAAAAAAGTTAATGACACATTGTGCCACATCAATGTGAGTCATGATCTCATCCTGGCCACTGTCTGAACTGGATTGTTATCACATGCATGAGGGATTCACAGGAAACAATACATGGAAGTAATCCAATGTAATCTACCCCTTTAGTTTCAAAAATCGGCATCTCCAGTTGCTGCTACTTCACATTACCAGTGTTGTTGTTGTTTTTATTGTGAAGAAAAACAGAAAATGCAGTGTATTTTTCACTGCGATTAGCGCTTTTTGTAACTGTTTATGAAAGACTGTGTGCAAAATAAAACACGGCAAGGTTATTCACAGCATTTTTTGACAGCAGATCAGCTCTGAAATATGCCAGGGAGCAATGGAACACTTCCAACTTGCAATCAAGCAACAAGCTAACCAGCTCCTGTCATGACGCCCTGCTGTTCTGTGGAACTCGCATCATGCAGCGTGAAATCAGATCACACATTTTCTTTGGACTCAATAAATGTTAAAACATTTGCAAACTGATACACCGGTTGCTCTTTCTGCTGTATTTGTGACAAAGTAGCTGCTTAAGAAGTGTTTACCTCACCTACTGTTAACCACTGGTGCTGCCAAATCAACCAGGACGAAATTTTCTGTTTTTAATCTAAAATGTCAGGATTAAAACTCTGAAATATATGTAAATGTGCATACTGCATCTTTAGGCCACATAATTCAGAGTGAAGTGAGTTGCGGCTGCTCAGAAAAGCAGACGAAATCATTTAAGTTAAAAGACGACTAGACAACAAACTAAAGCTCTGCATCACAAATTGCGTCAAGATTCCGTCGATTAGCTTGATATTTTTTGAGTGATTTGTGTTCTGATTTCTTGAAAAAATGGCTGTAGAAAGTGTTGTTGCTGGTGTGAAACGGTGACGCTGCGAGTCCCTCATACACCTGTTTGGACCTTCTTCCTACCCGCAGGCGCCTGGTTCACCTGTTTACCTTGTCTTTCCTGCAAACACACATTCACAGCAGCCTACAAGCTAAAGCCTAATGCAATCAGCTCAGTGTTTGTCTGCGTTTCGTAATTTTGCCCTCTGGAGCTTCCATCGTCTCAGCGTCTACAAGCAGTACAGGCCCGGAACACTGATTCCAGCTAACAGAAGTGCATTAAGTAAGAACTGCAGGTAGCTGAGCCCACCTGTTTGATAAACTGGTGGTGCATCATCACTGTTTGAGTATCCTGTTAGCTCAAGATTTGTTCGCACTTGTCTGCCCCTCCCCTCACAGCTGTGCACTTATTTGTGCATGTGTGTGTGTGTGTGTGTGTGTAGCTGTGATCTCTTTCTGTGCTGAATGAAAGAACACCTTAAGTCGCAGACATGCTGCCTACTGCGAGTGTGTCTGCGGAGGCGTTTAGATTCTGTAAGATTCACGTCAGTGGAAGTGCTTCACCTACACACACATCACCATCTGCACGCACACACTCATACAATGCTAGAAATAGCTGCTCTATATTTGAATGAGTACAGTCAGAGTCAATGTCTAATCAATGCCCCAGCTCTTCTGACGACTGCACACTGAAAAACAGAACACATCGCTGGATGGATGGACCACACAGGCGCAAACATTCGGCTTAGACTGAATAAAAATGGACAGACGGCAACACAATGAGGGGAAAAGAGAATGAATACATTTATGGAAGGCACCGCTTTTGTTAACTTTGTTATATAAAAAGTAAATATTCCAGATGAGAACTCTTTTTTTTAGATCCTCCCAGAATCCTCAGCCTGCTCCCTTCACACATTAGCCTCTGTTACATCAACATCACTCCCAGCTTGTGAAACAGTCTTTTGAATTTGTCCTAGCAGTCATCAAAGAATGCAATTGAAATTCTGTGATGATGTTAACCCAGGCAAAACTCATTTCCCATACTGATTTACATTATTTAAACTCCTAATAGAGGAGGCGATGACAATTGGAAGAAGATTTAACCTTTGGGATACTGGAGATAAAGACATGTTTACCTAAACACATTCAGTATAAATGTTGAGGACAGATTAACCAGATCCAAACTAAGCGGAGACATTTCTATCCCAAGGACAGACCAGTCTTCACAAGAGGAGCTTCCCAGTTTTTGGACACACTTCCATCACAAATATGACACAGTGATTCTTATCATCCCTTAAAACTTGGTGATAAATCAAGCTGTCTGCTCTCACTTTCTTGCCCTCGTCTTTTTGTTGTTTACTATTTTGGCCGCATGACAACAGATGAAAATGAGCCTTTCGGCAGCTTAATGTGCATTTTCCTGAAAGAAAACAACTAACAAAGACAACAAATACTTTGGAAGAATCGACCACGATCACAGAACTCATGTTATCCCATTATCCTACACTGAAATCTGTATTTTACCATCTAAAACTCACTCACGCCATTGTTTAAAAGCCCAGCGATCAGCAGAAGCTATTGATGTTGTTGACACAGCAGCAGGTCATAAATGACCTTCATCAGAGGACAGAAACGCAGCCATATTTACTCACGGTGAGAGTCAATGCTTGATGAGATTTTTGTTTTTTAACTTACACTTGCTTTCTCAACAACAACAAAACTGACAATAAATGAATACCATTTATAAAATATTTTGCACATTCGGCATGTATACTATCTGTGCTACAAAACTGTAATTTTTTTTCCAAACTCAAGCCAACAACTCAAACACGAAAGCCTGCATTCAGCTGGAAGCACGCAGTTCTCTTATGCAGATTGTGCAACAGTGCAAGAATGTTTCTCAGCAGCTTAGATGAGTTTTATTCCTTGGAGCATGATGAGAGTAAAATGCATACACAGAAATTATGACAAAAAAGCCCATTTACAACCAGGATTGTCTTCTATCATCTGCAGCCAGAACTTTATTTAGATTTACAGAGCTACAGATGGTGGCGGTGACTTTAAGGTAAGATGCACCTCATATACCTTCATCACTCTGACCACACATTGTCCCGTCCAACATCCCTTTGAACGCAGCTCATTAGCTCGATTGACCACTGTCTTCAATTAGAATAACACCAGTTGCTACAACATGTACATTGTGGATAGAAAGTGTCCGATTTCACCTGATACATTCTAAAATACGCCTCTTTTCAGTCATTGTTAATGTTGCAGAGCAAGACCCAGCTAACAGCCTATATTTAGCCGAACGCAACTGAGCTGTAATGACATGTGCTCAGGTGAAGTGCAGGACGGACAAAGAAAGAACTGCAGGCACTCACAAGCTCAGCTGTATAATCATGACATTCACATGGCACACAAGCCCCGAGGAAGACCAAGGCAGAGCAGCACGAACAGTCCTCATGTTACTGGAGGGGCTCTAAAGTCTTTGGTTCAATCAGTTTGCTGGCACGTGACTGGAATTTAAGGCTTGATTTACTTTGAGATGATAATTAGTTATGACAAGGCAAAAGAGCCTTAGGTAGCTACACTTTAGCGAGAGTGATGTACCCCCTCCTCAAAAATACCCATCAGGACTTATTAGATACTAGCAGAGCCCACAAAATGGGTGACTGGCTATCTTAGGTGGCTTCTTTCATTTTCAACGTCCGTCTCATTGCTGCGTTTCAGTTACCACAAAACCAGTGGAAGTAGCACAAAATGTTTTGTTTTTTTGGAATGATAAATAAAGTTAACATACAACATGTGCATCTACATTGATCTTGTCGCAGTTTTTCATTATTGCAGTTGGGCAGCTTTGCAGACAGCTGACATATTTTTTTAACGTACTCCAACTATTGCTGCATGTCCAGCCAGCTGTTTATTATGCACCTTTTGAATTAAAGAAGTCTTTCTGCTTGAGAGAGACAAAACTTGCTGCAATAAAAACAGGTTGAGCAAGTTATTGATGAAGTAAAGAACTTGCATGACTAACATGTAACTCAAGCTTCCACAACTGTGAAAAGAGCACATAACTGCAATATCAGTTGTACAAAGCCTTCCATTTCCATTGTCCAGTGGGTCTCCATCACCAAGCTTTCCAATATGGTAACAGATTCAAAGTTTAAGTTTTGTTTGAAGTTTGACCATTGACTGTATATAAAAGATGAACATAATGACTGTAACGTTTGACATTAGTTTTTGAACTACCAATTTTAAAGCCTTCAGTCTGTCATTTTACCATCTTGGTCTTCACAAACGAGATTACAAGTGACAGTGGATCTGAATGGAGAATCTGAGAACACACTGTGTTACCAAAGACCACCTGTCAATCACAAGGTAGCCCCACCTTACGTACACTGACTTCTCATCTATATGACTCAAAATAGCACCTTTATTTACAAAATTAACATCATACTGTGTATAGAAAGTCTTGATATTGGCAATGGAGCCAGTAAACTCATAAGGAAAATATTTACTGAGGTAAGAAATCAATTGAGAAGTAGGGTCATTTTCTCATAGACTTCTATACAATCAAACTTCTTTTTGCAGCCAGAAGAGTCGCCCCCTGCTGGCTGTTAGAAAGAATGCAGTTTTAAGTCACTTCCACATTAGATTCACTTCTGAGAGCCAGAAGCTATATCTATCTTTTATATACAGTATATGGGTTTGACTTATGCTCTTTTGATTATATTATCTCACTGCCCTCTTTTCTTCTATCTTGGTAACTAAAGAATTAGTGCCACCTTCTGCTTATCTTGATGAACCAACTCTTAATATCTGCATGACAGCAATGCCATTTTATTTAGCAGATTTTCAGAAAATTAAGATCATTTACGATACATTTGGCCAGAAACCCAGATTATGTCAGGACTGGTTGACAACTGGCATAAGCAGCCATCAGCAGCTACAACACATGATCTAAATGAATCACCGAACAAACCAGAGATCTGGCTGGTGACTCGGAGGTCTTCAACCAGGTGAGGAAACTTTATGGTACATAAGTGATCATCTCGTTCTCATATCATTCCCCACAGACACATGCACACAAAAAATGAAGTCTTACCCGTTGTGTTCAATTTACTGTCTTGGCTGCTGTAAACGAATATTCCGACAGGTGGTGGAACAGGAAGTAAAAAGTTGGTCTCGCAGCTCCCTTGATGCCTCTTCGGGGGTGGCGATGACGGCAACACAGGTGACGTCATTAACGGGGATGACATCATTGTCGCCATTGCCGCGGCAGCTTCTGTGCCGTCTGTGACGGTGAGTGAGCGTCGGACAGCCACATGTGGGTAGGGAGCCCTGACTGGGCCCGCTGTCCCCAACAGGGCGAAATTTGGCACATTGGGCGCCATCACTGGTGGGCTTCCCATACCGGTGGGGTACGTCCCAGCCATTACCATGGGAACAGACAGATGTGAACAGTCAGACATTGCACGTCTTACTGCAGTCCGCTGTGGCTGTTCACTATTGTGGGTTGTTTTTGTTTCTTTGTTCAGTGTAACACACAATCCCACACCTCCATCACGATTTAAATCCTGTGGCAGACTGGGACCTGTAACCCCGCTCTCTGTTGCGCCTCTGTTAGATGGAATACATAACCCAGCCTGTCCCTTTTCAGTATGGCTTAAGTTTTCTCTTTCCAAATCACTCTTCTGTGCGATCCCCACTCCAACCTTGTTGGCTGAGGCTGCAGGTGGGCCTGCTGTAGGCCCTTCAGTGCCACCAGTTTTAGTCCCCATTAGATCAGCAGCAGGAAGAGCAGTACCACAAGGGTGCGTTTCAACATTTTGCTTTCCCACATATGGCTTGAGTGTTTGATTTCCAGTCATACTTGCAATGGAATTTTCTTTCCGATTTCCGAACAGGCTTCCAGGTGTGGAGGAATTAACAGATTTCTTCTCATCCTCTGTATTTTCTGATGTGGTACATGGAGTGACCATAAGGTTCGGTTTGCTTGTCTCTACAGGCCCTGAGGCCAGTTTCTGAGGGGAAAGTAAGCCCAGGCTGTGGCCAGCCACTTGAGAAAATCCATCTTTGCCGCTTGTCTTTTTCTGTTGCACATTACTCTGTCCAAAGTTGGGACCAGATGCAGGTTTAGAGTCCAGCGCAGACGTCACAAATGATCTTCCAGGTGAGATTGAAGGTGAGGGTAAGGAAGACGAAGGAGAGGAGTGGGAAGACAAGGGGCTGCTGGGACTCTGTCCTGCACTCCCTAATGACCCCCCCACCTTATGTCCGTCCTCCCTTGGCCTCCACCCTCTGGACCCCTCGTCCTCTATCTTCAGCGCTGGCATATTGAAGCTCTGCATTCCTGGCGCATCAACCATCAGCCCAGATCCAGATGACGTCCCTTCGGTCCTGCTTTGCCCTAATTTCACCTCATCTTCCATCACATTTATTCTGGACCCTGCTTGGGCAGCAGTGGCACCCTGCCCCACCGGTGCCATCTGGCCTTGGCAGTGCCAGTCAGTGTGCCGGACAGAGCCTGGACTGGAGGGCGACAGCGAAGAAGAGGCCAGGACCACAGGGACGTTGGCACCAGAGAGAGCACTGGGAGGTTTGTGTTGCTGCTGCTGCTGCTGCTGCTGCTGCTGTTGTTGCTGCTGTTGATGCCCAGTGGAAGTCTGTCCATACCTACTGCTACCACTAATAATGCCAGGCTGCTGCCAGGGTGAGCCAGACAGGAAGGACATTCTCCCGCACTGTTGGCAATCCTCTTGTCTTTTTTTCTCTCAATTTCTTGTCAGCGTCTCTCTTATTTACTCTTTTTTTTGTTGTTGGAGTTGTTTCTTCTCTCTCAGTTTGTCCTCCTGTCTCCTGCTCTTTTCTGTCTCCAGTAAGTGTCGTATTACGCTTGTTGTCCAGGAGGCAGATTTGTCCTCAGTATCCAAAGTGTTATGAGCTCAGGAAGTAGAAGAAGCAATACATCCTTCTTTTCTTTTCTTTTTTTTCCTAAAGTGATGCCTTGCAGTTGTGTGTAACTGCGTTGATGTGTGCAAAGTGCATGTATGTGTGTGCAAAGTGCATGTGTGTGTGTGTGTGTTTACAGGCGAATGCAAAAGAAGTGCATGTGAGTGAGAGTGAGTGTGTGCGTGTCTGGTCGTCTCGGCTTCTCTCTGAACACTGCACGGATCAGCTGTGGGGCTAAATTGCACCTTGCTCTCTCTCTCTCTCGCTCTCTCTCTGTCTCTTTATCTCTCTCTCTCTCTGACATCACACAGTCACATGACAGCCCGGAATATTCCCTCATTCGCTGGAGCAAAATTTCAGCATCTTGCCCCTAGCGACAAATGCGCGCAAGCATACACACTTGTAGGCACAAGATCGCACATGTACAGTGGCAAACAGACATGCACGCACGCGCGCACACAAACAGATCAATGACTGTCACAGTTGCTCAGCTGCCGTGTGACAGCCACCGTTCGCATGGTGCTACATAGTGAGAGACACAAGCAGAGACTAGTGAGCCATAGCTGAAGACTATAATCAACCTGATGAGACTTTGATTGGACTTCCTCAGCTCACAACTGGACACAAAAGTAAAAACAAAAAAAGAAAAGTAAAAAAACACCCCCCAACATCGTAGATATTTTAAAGCTACAATTTACCTCACTGACGTCAAAAAACCACTTTGTGTGCACATAAAAGAACTGGGTGTCCTGAACCTCGTGTCCTTACCTTGATTAATTCATTCCGTTACTGAAATTATTTTGTACGTCTCACATTTTTACTTTGACAATTTTTGCTTTCACCCACTTAACACAGTTTAATCAAATTAAGTTAATTAACTTCATTATGCAAAGCCTTGTTTTTAGAATGTACAAAGTCCAGGAAGGGAAAAATTTTTATGCATCAGTTAAATCTACAAAATGACAACGTGAAAACAATATTAAAGATGTCATAGTGATGCACTGCCAAAATGACCACTAAATGCAGTTTAGTGCCTTCACAAACCAGTCAAGATGTCCCTCTGGACTCATACAGTATAACATATGAAGTGAAGGCTTTGAAGGATTTCAGTGACAGCAGTTAAGTACATTTAATTGGCAACACAAAAAGCTTTCGGTTCTATATTCGCGTGTATGACTCCAGTTAATAACTGCAAGTGAGAAACATGCTGTCTTCACTTAGAGACTATTTTTACAGGAACACAGAGCTTCATCACAAGGTGCAACAACAAGCACCTGAAGCTCAGCATCAACAAAAACTTTTAAACTTGTAGTGGACAACCAGAGGAACAGGAGGTTATGGTGATTCTACAGGTCTTCTGTGCAATGCTGACTTTCTGTGTGACGTCAGTGCTTCTCGTTTACTCACAAATATTGTCTAGAGTGGTCGCAATAGGCTCCAGCTAGGTGTGCCTCAGTTATTAGATGTTCATGGTAAAGCATAGAACAGCTAATGAACCAAATGTCAAGTGTTGGTAGCGACAAAAACCAGAGTTACAAGAGAGTAAATATTCACAAAGTAATGTGATTCTAGCTCGGTACTACTGCTGTTCTCAGTGTGACGTCCGTATGTTCACACACACCTTATCTTTACTGCCCCAAACTGACAAAAAAAACCCCCCAAAAAATAACTATTGTTGCAGGTTTACATTCTGGCCTAATTGTGAACAAACGATTCAACTCTAATATTTTCAAAGTTTAACCCTTCATGGGGCAAGTGACCATATTTGGTAACTTCCTTGGGCGTTCCATATGTCCACCCTGTGCGTCTCCTTGAGGTTGAAGAACCATGTGCACTTTGATTTAGTCTTTATATTCGTGCCAATATCAGTACCTTATGAAAAATGTCACTTAACAAATGTTCCAGGTACTTTGTAAACGCTTTGTTACTGGTTTGCATTGAACTCCACAGATTAGTGCCAAAACCACTAACCCAAGAAAAATGTTACTAAATGAACCTGCCAAGCACTTTATAAATACTTTGTCACTGGTTGTGTAGGTATCATTACCTCAAACTAAAATGTTTCTAAATAAATGCTTTTTGCAGTTTGTTACTTTTTCTTTTATTTATTCTAAATTCCATTTTTGTTTTTAACCGTAGACGGGCAAGTTGCCATATATGGTAACTTTATTAATCTTGCAACATTTTTTTTTTTTTTGCAAGTCACAAAAGTGGCATTTGATTTCATATAAAGGAATTACCGAAGTCTTGTCTCCATTCACACACTGGATAGTAAAGGATAATACAAAGTCATGAGTTCTATCCAATCTGAGTCATTTCATATTTTGTATCTGTCGACACTGAGTCCCAGTTGGATGCCATTTTACCAGATAGTACACACATGAATCTACAATGTATCAAGTAACGGTACATGTTTTACTGTGTATCAAGCCAAACCATGATGTGGCGCACCACACAGACAGGTGTTAAACTTTGCAGTAACAAAGTAAAACCAATAAAACACACAACTGTTATGACTCACAAAGGTGAAGGTAATTACCAGGTAGCAGTATGTGTCTGCTATAAAAGGAAGTCTTATAATTGCCAGTTTGATATGTGGCCTTTCAAAACAACACAAGGCTACAAACAGAGGGGCGCGTGCTGTTGGTGTTGCCTCTTTGAAAGCCGATCACAAAAACTACAAAATTATGACTCATGGAACACTTTTCTTTTTTTTTTGTCATCCACTTTGAAAAGCTTCACACTGGGGGTACTGATCACCACTTTCACCGTCTTTCAAACCTTTAATTCACACTATAGGGCCTGAATTAAAGGATAATTACTATTTTCAGATTTTTTCTCACTGTTCACGTATAAAAGGGGAGTGAGCAACTGCAGCCTGTGAAGAAATACGTGCACTTCCAGCACATGTGTATCTTATACAAGCCACATTACCTGAAAGAAACAGCAAGGATAAAACATGGATGCAGTGGTTCCATCAATAAACACTTTGGCTTGTTGACCATTATTTTTATTCAAAAAGCACAACAAGCAAAAATGAAACTAAAGCTAAATAAAAGGAACCATTTGAAAACAACAACTACAACCAAATGTATTCCATTTGTTGCCAGTAAAGACAAAATAATGACATTGTCCATGGATGAACGGACATCTCATTATGTAACAGCTACCATTTGTAAACCCTTTGTAGCCAAAGCTGAGACAGAGAAGTGTGCAGTATGGCATTAAATGGACCCTTTAAAGTAGCATGGTCTGAGTCCAGCCAACAGCAGTCATCTTTTATATGTCTTGCCAACTGTTACACTTGGTCTGCGATGGTATTAAGTGTCATCTGCAGCGAATCATTAGGTTTGATTGCTCTATATGGCTATATAATAGTCAAGCTATAATACCTCTCCTATGGTGACCCCATGACACACCACTAATTCAATCAAGGTGAAGTCCAATGCTTACCAAGGACACTTCACTTAGTATATGGAACATACATCACTATGGTACAGGCTGATATAGGTTTCCACCTTTTCCATTGCAAAAAAAAAAAAAAAGTGGCTCTTTTCCACTTTAAGAATGGTGCAATATCCCACCACACTCTGCTCTGGATTTATATTGCAGCTTTGCAAGGAGGATTAAAACTCTTGTGACAGTCTCATCCTCCACTCTGCCTCTACTATAGACCCACATTTTTGCCTAGTACTGACTTCCTGGACTTAACTCGTAATCTGTGCATATGTGTGTGAGTGTGTGTTCAGGCCATCTATCAGTATTACATCTACCAAAAATCATAAGCTCGAGCAATGCAAATTGAAACCTTCAGCTTCTTTCTACTGATGCTGCCTCCACAGCAACCCGGCATTCTGTGCAGCACTTGTATCATGAACACCATGTGCACTGCAGTGAGCATAAATTGACTTCAAGGAGTGCAACCATCTGGAATTCAGCATTCTCTCTTGACAGAAGCTACTAGAGATTCTTGTGTTCGCTTAAAGCCAGGAGCAACCTTTCCGAAGGACCAAGGTCATGTTCAAAAGGGAATGTTTGTCTCGCAATACGCACTACATGTATCATGAAGCTACACTGCAGAGTCAAAACATCACAACCACTAACATATGATGTAAATAACTCATAACTGTCTCATAACACAAGTGCCTGTCAAGGTCTGGGATATATTAGACAGTTGGTCAACATGTTGGATGCAAAGGAATGTGGACGTGTAAAGACCTGAACGCTTTGGAGAAGGGCCCAATCCACCTGATTTTGATTTTATCAATGCATATCATTGCCATACTTATGGTGCAGCAGGGACCTCCACCACCTTCTAGTAGACTTAGGAGGCGTGTTAGTGTCCCATTTAATGGCAATGCAGCCACACTCAGGTTGGATGGGTTAGAGGTTGAAGTTGGCAAACTTTTACAGTAGGAGGCAACAATTTGAGTCCCTTTTCTGACTGTTTGGTTGAGTTTTAGCAGCTACTTGGTTGCGTTTTAAGCACCAAGACTACTAAGATAAGTTCGGAAAATGTAAAGTTAGACAATGTGTAGGAGTTTGATTGAAACTTGATTAAAACTTTTCGATATGCTTGTACCTTGCCTACACACTGGCCTCATGAAGTAGATTTGCAAAAAGGTATTTTTTTTTCTAATCTGGGGAGGGTTAAACCAGTGCCAGAGTGTTGCCAGTTGTGCAGGTTTGCTCCACAGCAGCTGAAACTTGCAATTTACATGACTTAAAGTGGTGGTAGAAAGAAATGTGAAATCCAAACTTTTCCCCACAGCTTTTCCATCTCCCCTCTCTGCACCAATCCCCGTCCACCAGACATGTCAATGTGCAAAGGTAGACAAGCCAGGATTTAAATCCCACTCTCCTGATGGAAAGCCCTCTATCTAACCCAGTGTACCACCACATCCTGTTCTCACTGCTAACTTCCTTGGTCTTTATACAAGCTCCCCTTCTCTGGGTGAAAAGCCTTGTGATTGGATAAAATCTCCTGTCATTGCCTCCATTTTTTAAAAACTGAAAACAGATCCAAAAGAGGGTACAGAACTTTAGTTTACTTTTAGATGCTCTGAATTACAACATGCAGAAAGATTATCATGGATTCTTGCCCAGTGATGCCAGAGAAATACTACCTACTCTGGCTTTAAAGGGTCTGCTACTAACATCTTTGTGCCTGATACCACAAGACACCTTAAGAGACCTTGTAGACTCCAAGACTGCATGTCAGAGCTGTTTTGACAAATATCAGATCAGGTAGACTGGTCATAATGTGTAGGATCAACACTGTATGTTCAGTGTGGTTTCTTGCCAGCTACAGAGCTCCACTCTTGAACCACTGTTGGGATATTAGTGCCATAACAATGTGAAAGTGACAATACAACTAAAAGTGTTGAGCTCTCTCAGCGGACAGTCAGGGGTAGAAAGCACTGACAGCTGCTGAACATGTAGACGGTGGTTAATCTCTCTGGGGTAACTTAGGAACTGCTGGGAATCAGCTGTCAGAGAGCCTCCCTCTGAAACACCATTTTAAACAAACGCCTGGTAAAAAAATAAAAAATAAAAATACCGACATCTCTCTCAAGTTTTGCACTGCGCATGACAGCTGAGTGTCTCCCACCAAGCCCACTTCACCACCAACACACCCGAGGCCTGTGCTGAAATAACGAGAGCAGCTCGTCAAGCATGACTGAAAATGAATGAGTATTATTACATAATCCTCCATAAACAATTTGTCTACTGTAACCACAGAGGAACAGTGAGCCAAAGAGACAAAGAGAAAGACATTAGACTGTTGTTTAGCTTCAATAGACTTGGAAAGAGTGGGTATTATGCAAGAAATCAAGGCAATAGTTCTGTTAAAGTTTGAGACAGGTTTAGAGGTGGCTTGTGCTAGCATTCAAAGGGGTTGTCGGGTTGAAGTAGAGAAATTCCCAAGGTCTAAGTTCCTAATAGATCCAGACATTTCAGAGAATACGACAGCCAGAATAAAACTTGGAAGACATGAAGGACTGACCCTTGTATTCAGCCATGTCCTTCACATCACTTTCACATGATTGGAGATTAAATCAGATTGTCTCCTGTTGAAACTAAAAATATCCTGGTATGTTCATTAGGTCTTTGTTGAACTGTCATGTCTGAAAGCCTGTGGCAGTGACCTTTAGCTACCACTGATGTGTCAATGCTGTTGCACCGAGGGATGCCATTTGCTTCCCTATTCATACTACTGTGGAAACATTTGCCCAGCAAGCACAAGGTTACTGTCATTTTCTCGTGTACAACCAGTGATTTGTTGGATTTAAGTTTCCAATTTCAATCATTTTTTAAAAATCCTCTTGTGTATTCTCTATTACTGTGCAGGCTTTTTCTAAGTGACACCAGATGATTCTCCACAATTTCAGGAGTTATAAGGACCATCATTTTTGTCCTGATTTAATCATTTGATTTCTATGGCAAGTCATATAGACTGAACAAGAAAACCAATCCATTACAATTATTTGCATTTACATCTACATTTGTCTTAAAATATCTTAATCTAAGCCGCAATTATGAACAAACACAATCCATTTTAACAACACAAATCTTTGTATTGTTTTTCTCTATATTAAATACATCACTCACAGTGTAAGTTGGATAAAGTACGTAAACCCTTAAACTAATAACAAACAAAATTGGATGTGTATAAAATCACATCTAATAAAGTCTTGTAAAAAATACACTTTTTTGATTCTGCTGTTTACGCTAATATGATTAAGAATGGTTGAACTGCACACAGCTACCTTGCACTCCTGGAAGAATCCTTCCAGAAGTGCAAGGCGGCGTGGCAGAAAAGGCTGAGAAAGTGTGTTAGACTCCAGGGAGATTACTTGGAATGGGAAAACTTGCAGCTTGTAGTTTGGCTTTGAAATATATCTTTTGTGACACCAGTCCTGAAACTTTTCTGACACACCTGGTAAGGTTGGTGTTACGACCATTTCAAAGTTATGCAAAGATATGCACCACATCATTTGATCATTCACCGAAGTCCATGAAAGTGTGGATCGTCTGCAGTGCAAATGCACTGACTATGGATGTACCAAGAAAACAAATAGCACTTAAAACAAATGCTTATTTTGACAAAAAATTACAAGAAGAGACTTTTGGTCATCAACACATTTGAAATACATCCGTGAAACAGTTGTAACAGAAGTGGTTGACTGCTGGACTTTGGATATACTTTGATTTGTACAAGCTTTCTATCTATGGAACCCAAACACAGTTTTAAATTCTCCAGAAATCCTGTGCTATGTTCTCCCACTGTGCTCGGGACATCCCAGAAAGAGTCACACTGACACCACGCAACAGCAAAATCTGTAACTGGCTACTATATACTGTAAAACATACTAATTCAGAAGAAGCTCAGAAAGTGTTAGAGTTTTTTTCTGCCAAAGGAGTTCATACCAGTAAACCTACTGTTTTTTTCCCCCAGCAGCACTGCTAATCTGTGAAAAAGATGCAAAAGATTCAAACTGTTGTCGAGCTACTCTCTTAAACATGTGTTTGTCTGCATTTGACTCAGATGAACTCGGAACAAATTTCATGATTAATTAATACAGAAAACCACATCATTGCACTTTTTCTTGACAAGTCATACCGACTAAAAATATGTGTAATACGTCTGTGTGATTGACACAAATTGCGTTAATCAGGTGCTTAAGTCTGAAAAATGTATTCTACCTTAATTGCCTCCCTGAGCTGTGCATCAATGCCACTGCTGCAGCTGTTGATCGTTATGATTATCCTCGGAAAGTGCAAGTCACAGCGAATCTAAAAATATGTGTAGAATCTTTGAGTTATAGCTCAGAGAAACAGTACAACTTTTGATGAAGATTGGATTTTAACTGCCTCCGTGAATTGTGCGTCAGCGTCACTGCAGCTCCAGCTTCTGTCCATGTTAGTTAGAAGACAGACATAAGATTAAACTACAATAACCACCATGCTGGCAGTCGCCTGCCTCTTTTACTGCATACAGTATCTTACATCCACAGCAATACTTTCCATTTTGCATAACTTCTACTGTTAATGTCTGGTGTAAACACGACTTCTGAATTTTTGTACCTCTAAATTTGTTTGTATTTTGGTGTGGATGGGCAGAAATGGATACTTTTGGAAATGATGACAGAAACACTCATGTTCACTTTGTTATTGTTCCTTAACTGTCACTACTGTCACTGATTGTAATGCTTCTATCGCATCCAAAGAAAAACAAAGGGTGTGTCCGAAATCACCCACTACACCCTACATAGTGCACTATATAGGGTGTTCACCATTTTGTCGTGCTGTCCGAATGTTAGGCTACGAATGTTGCACCACATATAGTGCAATCAATCCCACAATACACCGTGAAAAGTGGTGTACAGCCGATGATCACTAACCAGCAATATGGACCATCATGCATTGCGCAAAAGGAAATGGGAACTAGACGAACAAGAGCGCGAAGACTTGTCATTAAAATGTAAGTAATTTCCCATTTATCCATCCATCCATTATCTATACACCGATTAATCCTCACGAGGGTCGCGGGGGGGCTGGAGCCTAAATTTCCCATTTATGTTTCGTTAAATTTTATTTCACCCATTTCCTAGCTATGCAATAAACTGTGATTTTGATGTGCTTGCACTACGCTGCTATGGCACAAATCACGGCTAGCGAGTGACATATTAATAGCTCGAGTTGTGAACAAAATTTTCCTTTGCCAAGGTGCTCCCTACAGAGTTCAGTGGATGATTTCGGACACAGCTAAAGACATCAGTGGCAATTCAACATGAATAATGAGGTACAGGTGTTGATGACATTGTTGTTTATGCAATCTACTATTGTGCATTTAAACTCTGTTTTTTATTGTGCCACTACTTCCTACATGTACCGGGGGCAAGCTTTTATTGGAGCTAAATCGAGCGCTAACTATCCTCAGAAACTGCTCAAACTGCTCCTGCTCCCTGGTCAACGTACACTAAATATTCATCATCCAAAAAATGTCTGGATAAAAGTGTTCAGTCAGTTTGAAATCTTGCTAAAACCTAAAATACATTCAAACAGATGCCATACAAGCTGTATAAATTAAAGACTAAGGCTGTCAATAGTTTTCCTGATGTCATCAAATCACACAAAAATCTCACAGAAAGACAAATTGTTCCTGTTACTAACTAATGTCTGTTGGAAGTCTGATCTTATTTCTGCGTGCCGTAGAACTCTATTATTATTAGATTATTGGGGATTTATTGTCCAAAAATATGTAACCACTGCAGTTTGCTTTGACTCACATACTGTACATAATCCTGTTGCTAAAAATACCCACGAGAGCAACAAATGTGTATTAATCCGTAGATGAAGATAGTCCCAAACAACTGCACCATTTCTTCCTGTTTGAGTAATATTTGCCTAAAACTACAATAAACAGTCAAAGCTGTTTGAAATAGCTCAACAACATTTGGATGAGTTTCACTTTTTTTCCGGAGGATGACGCCTGTCGGCTTCGGTGATCACATGACTTTTCTTTCAACAGCGTGACCAAGACTTTTAAAAAAAATAATGAAATATTAATGGTATATAAAGGATCAATCTCAATGCCATGGGTAATATTTTTTGTAGTATCCACTCATCCTCTGCGATGTGACTTAAGGCAAATGTGCACATCACAGTGTAGAAATGTGATATTGTTCCCAAGCTGATATCCTAAACTGCTTTGTAAATGGTCTGCACTCATATCACCGCAACTTCAGCTGCACTCAGATGCAAAGTGCTCACCTGTGATCAGCCATTATTATAATTAGCAGCTGATATTAGATTTAGCTCAGAGCAGCACTGTGTCTTTAGTCAGCAGAACATCACAGAGCTGTTTTACTGCTGACACACATGTGGCTTCTATGCAGCACTGTGTGTGTTTCTATGCTCTGACATGAGTCCTGCAGCTTGCTTGTGCATCATACAAATTGACTGTTATTACTTTGATCTCTCTATGTTCTTATACTACTGTTTATACTGGAACTTGTTGTATTCTGTACAGTATTTCTATGCAAAACGAGATTCCAGATAACAAAATCTTTCCAAGACTGGCTTTATACACACAAGTAGAAATTCTAGCTCATATATTTGAATCCTTTGTTCAGACTTTCTCCCAATCCCCTTCCAATCTTTCTTTTCATTAGTATGCTAATGGTGCACGGCTGTATTTTGCCTACAGTATGCAAAGACTGCTGTAACTTTAAATAGTCTGGAGCAAATCATGTCTGAGAAGTTTAATGATGAGAAATTTGAGATTGTTGAATATGAATCTTTAAAAATCTCTACTTAACTAAAACTTTGCCAACTAACAAGCTAGACCACAGAGACGCCGGGGATACGAATAAAAGAATACAAAATAACAAAGTCAGATATTTAGAAAATGTGGAAAATAAAATCTGACATTCCTGCGGTGCTGTTTACATGCAGGAAAAAACAACAGAGGTCACCGGAAGTCCTCCTTTTGAAGGTCATGGAATGTTGAACATCAGCTGTAGAAGGAGGAAACAGAGGGAGAAAACAGTGCAGCTGGTTGCCCATGGCGCTGGGCAGGGAGAGGGGAGGGAGGGAGGGAGGGGGAGAGCGAGAAGGGTGGGGGAGGTGGAGGAGACGGAGGGGGGAGGATCTTGTCAGAGATGTTTCTATTTTTACTCTCCGACCTCACTGACTGTCACACCCAGTCCACCCCTTCTCCATCCCCTTCGTACCTCGCTCGCAGAGTCTCTTTGTTGCCACGGCAACCGCCTCCTATGTCTCCCTGACAACGCCACCCTCCCCTCCTCCTATGTCTCCCTCCCTTACCACCGCGGGAGCCGACACCCCCACAGCCCACCCAATCCACACCCAAACCGCCGATGCAGTGATTATCACGGTGCCGCAGCCACACGGGGAGTCTGGGCAGGAGATGTGACGTGGACGGAGGAGACAGAAAGGGCAAAGAGACGGAGCGAGGGGAGAAACGAGGGGAGAGAGGGGTGAGGAAGGAAAGGACAAGGAGAGAGGGAGGGAAGACAGAGGAATGAATGAGGAGGAAGGAGGGAGACAGGAATCCGGAAATAGATAAAGATGAGGGATGGCGAAAGGCAACAGATGAAGGGATGGAGGGAGAGGTGAAAGTAGGAAGGAGGGATGAAATGAAGTAAATACAGATGAAAAACAAGCAGAGAGAGGAGTGGCGCTACAGATGAAGACAGAAATTAGGGTGAAAAGGAGGGAGATGATGAGAAAAGGAGGACAAGATGCAAAAATAATCTTTCTCCCAAAGTTTACTTCTTGCTCCGGTGATTTTAATCTAGTTTGTCTCTGTGGTCTGGAACTGATTTAAACGCCCTCCACGTTGTATTTAATTACAGAAATCAGAGCTGATAAGAGTTATGAGAAAATATATTTTGTCCTGCTCTTGGTAATATCAAGAAAACACCCATTTTAAAACCTGACATCTCCACTTCGTACTAAAAGAGAAGATTGGCAGCTAACTCCGGCCTCTACGTTGCAATTTATGCTACATGTCAATGAGTCAGATTTGGCAAGAACTCTGAGACGTTCTAGAAACAGCAGATGGGAAGGAGGGAAAGGCTAAAATAATCATAAATATACAGTAAAAAAAAGACATGAGGAAAAAGGCAAAAGAGGACAGATGAAGAAGTCAACTTTCAGCTCCATCGCATTCATTAAGGTGCCCTAAATGAGATCCTGCAGCATGCAGGGCTCCATGTTGGGCTCGTTCATGAGGAAAATTCAGCATTGAAAGAGAGACATGCCGGGAATGTCATGCCAGGAAAAGCGACTTTAAAGATCCCTCACATGCAGGGAAATTAAATGAGGCCTTATGATGAGAGAGAAGTCTAAAATCTAATGAGGAAACACATGATCACATCTCCATCTTCAGGTTTAGAAAAATGGTGATAAAGAAATCCCACGAACCACAAATGATTAGATCTTAAAGGTTCCTGATTTTGGTAAATCTGCTTATTTTGCCTTGTTTAGATGAGAAGATCGATGCCACTCTTAGAACTGTCTTTCTGACGGGACGCTACAGGTTAGCTTAGCTTAGCATAAAGATCAGGTAGCCAGGCTCTGTCCAGAGGTAATAAAATCCATAGACTACACAGCGAAGATATAACATGTTGCTCACAGTTACACAGAGCCATGCTAGCCTCCCAGCGTCCAGGCTTTATGCTAAGCTAAGCTAATAGGCTGCTGGCCGACAGAAATGAAAGTCGTAATAAGTCCATCTTCTCATGCAACTCTGAATAAGAAAGTGGATAAGAGTATTTCCCAAAATGTTGCTATACTATTGCTTTCAATAAACAAAGTGCTTCTCCAGTTCTTTACTTTTGACAGATCCTCTTTTGTTAAAAGAGATGCTGTCAAAAAAATGCCGTTCGTGAGTGGAGTGATGTTCACACACATATCAGGTTTTGGAAGATTTTGAGGAGGTCTTTTCAAAACATTGCAACACCATGATAAAGGAACTTTTTTCAAACATAAAACAAGATAGATTCTCTTTGATGGATCGTCTAGTGAAGTACCTTTAAAGAGCCTTTATTGTTCTTTTTTGGTTTTCCCCTTTCTTTAGTGTGTTGTTATTTTTTTTGTGCATGTAAAAAGTCTGCAAATTTACAAAGCCACATCAAAAACGAGTTACTCTCTGTTACAGAGAACACTGCTCTCCTTCTGCTACTTTTCCTCATCAACATGTAAAACATTTGCATGCTAGTTTGGTGAAACTAAACAAAAAACAGACTAACCACATTCCTCACAGCCTGCCATTGTTTTTCCACTTCTGCTACGGCTCCATCTATCTGGCTCTCTGCGCATACATGTGGGATTATGACACTTAACCAAAGTTGCCTCCTTTTTGTCAGATCAGCTGACCAATCAGAGCAGACTGGGCTTTTCAGGAAGGGGGGTCTTAAAGAGATAGGAGCAGAAAGATGCTGAAAAGAGGTGGTGCAGCAATAAACAGTATGAAACAAAAGAAAGTTTGCTTTTTGAACATATATATATATTATAGGAGGACCTCCACGTCCCCCAAAACACCATAAATGAGAAATATATACTTTCAAATTGAACTGAAATGAAAGTGCAAAACATCTCTGGCCCAAAGGATGCTCGATGTTTTCGACGTCAATACTGATAACAATATTTGGAATGTAGCAATTCTGGTTCTTGGTGGTCTCATTTATCATTATTATCATTTTTCATTCTTATCGAGCTGCTGTAATGTGTATATTTCCCTAACGGATCAGTAGAGTTTATCTTTATTTTATTTTACAGAGCAAAAATTAAATTGTTAGTAGACAAATTAAAGTGTTATGTTTCACACACATCAATATATTTGCAAAAAGTCGATATCAGCCTGGTTGCTTTATCAGCGTAGCTCCACTGTCTACTATACTGTTGTACGCATCAGACAATTTCCTGCAGCAGGATGGAACTAATGGTGGTTTTATCTGATTGGTGATGATTTTTTTGACCATCACTTTAGGCTAAAATACTGCAAAATTAGGAAAAATACTCATGACAACTCCCCTGAGCCCAAGATGGCGTATTTATGATGTTTGTTCTGTCTGACAAACAGTTCAAACCTCTAAAATATGCAGTTTACAATGATTTATAATGAAGAAAAGCATTAAATTCTCACATTTTGAAGGCTAAAACTTGTTAAAAGCAGCACTGATTTTATAAAAATCTAGAGAAAAGTACATTTTGATGAGATAATATAAACTTTATTGATCCCTCACTGGGGAAATGTACATGTTACAGCAGCTAAATAAAGATGAGGCATGGAGCAAACAGCAAAATAAAAAAACACAATAAGGCTACAAAATGAAGACATAATGAAGGTCTCATAAAGACAATGTACTAAAGCTATGTTTTCCTGATGGGAGCAAACTCAAAAAGAATATTTCTAGTTGCACCAAGGGACAGTAATATATTATCTGTGCCTTGGTAAATATTGGATGCAGGATTTAATCAGTTATTTTCTTTTTTTGTCCCTGTTGAGCTGCAGCAGCTGCAGTTCCTCCAGCAGACACCTGATGGCGCCAGCGAGCAGCACTGAGACTGAACAGAAACCTCCCACTGTGCTTTACAACCGACACACACTGCAACATGATAATCCGTCTGCAACACTATACAGCCAACCACAACACACACAGGTCCCCGGTGGTTATTTTCATTTGCAGAATTCACTCTGATTCGGTCTCACTGATTCGCTCTCAAGGACGAAACCAGGTCATCGCTTCGCGTAAAAGACGGTTTTCTTTGCCTACCAGACTGAATTCATCGTCTCTCACGCATGAACACAGTTTATCTCTGAATAATGACCGGCAGCAGGAATGACAGCACCGTTATCTTTACATCTTACAGGCCACACGGTGAAAAGTGAGGGTGTGTTTGCCTTATGTAAGGGTGAAACAGTCACAGTCATCAATATTGTATACGAGAGAAAAGAGAGAGATGCAGGTTTATAAATAGAGACAGACGAGAAAAAAATAGACACAGATAGAATAATAGCGTGACAGGCACATTAGAGTCCACTCACTGATTCCAGCGCTGACCGGACAATAAAAGCTCTACCTGCACCGTTTGGACAAGCAGACTGAGAAGAGCTGTAGACTTTATTGTAATATTAGCGCCTGATTTTCAGCCATATTGTTCAATTTATTGCAAACACCAGCATCTCTATCTTTCATCGTCAAGCACTTCTGAGCACAGCATGAATAAAGATTCTCTGTTTACATACATTCTTATGGAGGGAAGGATGGCGGTCACAAGTCAAAAGCAGGAGTTTTACCAAAGACAACTGGGCTTCGTGTCCTGTTTGAGACCATTATTCTGAGACTCAAGTTTTATTTCCACTTGCTGTTTGGTATCACCGAAATGGTTAGGTGTAGAAAAATAGCACAGACTCTGTTCAACCCTTCTACAACATTCTCTGGGTTACTGGGGCGATGAGTCTCTACAGTAAAGCAATATAATAAATTGCAAACACTGGAAATATTGATTGGAAATATATTTGTCATACATCACAAACAAATCCAGCAGAAAGCAGGTTTCTTTCAGAATGTAACTGAGACGCAGTTTAGTCGTATAGGAGTGTAATTTCTTTTCTTTCGGCTAGTTTATATTCTTCTTTAAATATGACAAAACATGTCACCATCAGTTTATTCCTCGCAGCCCACAGAAAGCAGCTTTTATCTGTGACCTTATCTCTGATCTTATTCAGACATTTATGTGAAGAATTAAAATCAATGAACACAAACCTGCAATGACTGATGTTTTGTCCTTTCATTTGTTGTTTTGTTGTTGTGAATACAACCCTGACATGTCACTTTTTTGGTTGCCATTCACACTGATTCATATTTCCAGCCACCTGATGGATGCAGATCTAGTATTCGCTCTCTTTTAGCTCTGTGTTTGGTCTCTGCTAACTCCTGAAGGAACCACTGCGGCTCTTTAGCTGCTAAATGATTCATTATGTTCACCAGCCAGTGACTGAGCCTGTCAGCTGTTTGGTGAGCAGGTAGTACACATTTGAAAAACCTTTTCACGGAAAGCAGCCGAAAGATTATATTTATAACCAAAGAAGGAAAAAAATGTGGTTCCAGAGATTTGCTACAGATATGAACAGTAAAACAGATTGTTTGTATGAAGGAGTGGCAGAAATGGAAGTGAATGCAGAAAAGCTACAGCAGTAAACACAAAAGTAAAAATGTTAGAATAACATAACCAGTTTGTGTGCTAATTTCTGTTTGGAAAAACACAACACTGTACTTTCACAACCTCCATTTTTAAAATCCCATGACGTTTGTGTGGCTGTACTGTAGCAGCTTCAGGTATCAGTCAAGTCGAGCACTGAGGGAAGACCAACTACAGAGCAGCATATTCACCCTGGGACAACTTAGTGCTGACTGAATAAGCAAAGCAGACAAGCCTCTGCAGCACAGGCAGCCTTTCAACATGCACAAAGACAGACAGGCTGAAAGCTATGAGTTGAATGAAGAGCTGCACAGTTTCTCTGCAGATTCACTGTGATTTCGGCTTATGTAGATGGATGAGAGGGAATCCTGTTTGTGGCAGTGGAAGCTGCATCTGCTACTGGAACATCATTTACATGATTATTGCCACACATATTCCTGAACTCACAATAGTCTCACACTAATTAATGAGGTGGGGAATATGACAGTTATTGTCCTAATGATGCCACGTGGTAGACAATGGAGAGCACATCATGTTAAAAACAGTTCAGCAAAACAATAGCCATGAAATGATTCGTTCTGAATTACAATCAGTTGCAGTGTTTACGGGTTTAAAAGTGTTGAGGAGAAAATGGTAATGCCTTAACTGTCACTGACTGAGATGATTGGAAATATCGACCCATAAAGGCAATTAGGACTGTTTTATATGTTGCTTATTTAATGTAAAGGCGACCTATCTAATGAGGATATTAAACATTATTTTTTTCATGCAACTTAGGCACACCATGCATTATCAAACATTTTGGTGAAGAAAATGACTTTTTAGAGTGATACAAATGTGGTTCCACATGTAGACTTTGGAGTAAAAGTATTTTTATCAGCCTTTAGCCAATAATCAGAATAGTTCAGAGTTGACAGTGGAAGGGAACAAATCAAATCTGTGTTTTCAGTAAATTAGCTTTCATAGCTCTGCCAACATCATGACTGCATATGAAATATTAAACAGTACATACAAGATGCAGTACTAATTTAGGCATTGTGAATTAGTTTGGATTGGTAGGCTGTTATGCCGACAAGTTTAATTTGTATATATAAGATAATAACATGAGAGAATAAGATTGACCGTCTCGTCATGAGTATTCTGCTGGGAAACATTGGGTCCTGGCCTTCATATGAATGCTATTTTGACATGTACCAGCAATCGATTAGTCTTTCGCCCCTATACCCAGGTCGGACGACCGATTTGCACGTCAGGACCGCTGCGGGCCTCCACCAGGGTTTCCCCTGGCTTCACCTTGCCCAGGCATAGTTCACCATCTTTCGGGTCCTATCGCACGCGCTCAAGCTCCACCTCCCCGACGTTGGCACTCCCTGATGGCAGTGGACTCCATCACAAGAAAAACACTTGAACAGAACGACTCGAGGAACATGACAAAGAGACCAGGGCACTGACTCTGCCTTCAAAGTCCCCAGATAACAACCAATAAAGTCAGAACAAACCCAATCCACAGATGGATCACCCTCACAAGCCAAAGTACCCAAAAGATCCGCTACCAGCATCCAAATGCCAGATATCACAAGACACCCCAAAAAAGTCCTGTATCCAGGGTTCAGTGTTGTTGATATAGCATGGAAGGGCCCTTAACACTATAAGCAGGTGGTTTAAATGTTGTGGCAGATCAGTGTGTCATCTGGTATGAAATGTCTGTTGATATTTCACTATTGGATGATACATAAGAAGAAAATGCATAACAGGAAAAACAGGTTTGATATAATTGAGATACAGTGTCACCAATACAGTTTGTCCACCACAAAGCACCTCAAGCTCTAAGTTATGCTAATACGACCCCAAAATCCTTGCTTGCAAGTACAAATATTTTTTCCAATGCAAACTGATTACTGAGAGAGGTAAGAAATAAGCCTTACAAATGACATGCAGCTTGTAACACAGTAAGACAACATCAAGTTGTATGTTATGCAGTGCTGATGACAGCTCAAATAAAGACGCACAACGCTTTTAAAAGCAAACTTGTGAAGCTTCTTGGTATGTTCAAACAGTTTGTCTTGCATGAATCTAGTCAGTTTAACTGTTCTACTTCATTCTTAAAACAGTTACAGCACTGCGCTGCGGGGATGGCATTGTCAGTATGCCCTGCAGAGATAGAATATGCAAACAGGAAAAAGGGAAATTTGTCTTACCTGTTAGTCGAGGTCACGTCATTGGTGGCATTATGAAACAGAAAAAAGGGGAAGGGGGAAAGAAAAAATATAATGTTTAGTCCTTTCAGAATCATCTTCACTGTGTTACACAGTCCTCCAACATCAACTCTAACAATGCCTCAGCGTTGGAACTTCCATCACCACATGTGAATCGTGTAAAGTCCAGTTAGAGTTTCTGTAAGTTGAAGACCATTTTAAACATTTGCCACTATTACAGTTTGAAGGCCAATGTGACAGTTAGTGAGTGCTGCTATGTCAGAGTGGAGGAAGAGTGTCAAGATTCGAATCTGAGTGACAGACTCGGATTCAGCTAATGAACAAAACCTTTTCATGTTAAGGAGTTTTAACGCATATTTCACACGTACTGTTAAGTATTGGTCAGATTTGAAGGGTGAGAAAGGGGTTCAAAAATATACTGGAAAGTAAATCTTCATTTAGTCAGTGTGCTCAGGATTGAACTGAAGCAATACGAGGAGGAAGAAGCATTAGACTGAGGTCATCTCAGAGTTTTAAGCTAGAATACAAGAAGTCAGACTGGCTAAAAGGGCACCTGGGGCCATGTAAGACATTAGACTGTTGGTTACTACATAGTGTTACACACATTAGGATGGTCAGTTATGCCATTCTATTGTACTGGAGAAAACCTGATACCTGAAGGTGGTTTTGTTTTTACTTAGGACAACATACGAAGCAGATTCTAAGAACACAAGAAAATATAAACCTATAAACTGCACTGGAACTTGCTCCTGGTCATGATAAGTTGAAAATTTGTGTTTTTTTAGATATAGTAACTCTTGAAAGTCAATTCAAGTCTGCTCATTAGATTTCTTCTGGAGTTTTCAGTCACATTGAATGGCTTTCATCAGTGGACGGATTTTGCTCAGTCATTATGGAAGCAGTTCGGTTTGCCATCACTTAGCCTACATGTGGAGCTACGGGGACTCACTGGTGGTTGCATGTTGACAAAGAGGTTTCAAATGGCAAACTGCAGCCCCTGATGAAGACCACAAAATGTGACTGTGGATGTAGTAAGTAGACCTTGAGCCTTGAGATTTGTTTTTTTTTTTTGTTTTGGTAGTTCTGGTCAGTCTGTAATTCTTGTTGTATGAAGCGCAAATACCATATACTTAAAATTTCACATGCTAGCTGATTACTAATTTCATCTTTAATGTGTAATTTGTATATACTGTAAAATCTAAATGTGATACATTTCCTTCTTATTGGAATTAGTTTTTGTATGAAAAATAAATCATCTTTGATGTGATTAAATATGGTAAAACACACTTTAAACAGCTGTAATAGAAACATAAAGCATACATACAATTACTGTGAAAAAAATGAAGCGGCATCAAGAAAATTGGATAATTCTAGGTTATACCCTATCAAGCTAAACCAGGTTTTGAATTACTCTTACATCAATTCTCAACACATTTTCTAATTTTCTTAGTTACAGCCACATTAACCTTAACCTCTCTACCACTACACTAATTTGTCTCTGTGCAGTGACTAAAAACTGTAACAGTAATGAATTTATAAGACTAAAAGGCATCAGCAAACTGGCTTTGCCATGCAAGGACCCAGGTTATGTGAATGTTTCTATAGACAAAGAGGAGATAGCGGGAGGTTACACAGGCAGCTGACAGTCACATGAAACAGTAGACAGTGGAGCAAGCAGAGACAGTAGCGCTATCAGAAGCAGCAGGTCAAGTAATACAATTGTTATGATCATGGTAACAGATACACAGAGGCAGGCAGAGGGAAATCAAATCAGACAACTTAACAGATAACCCTTGCAGTTTTGTTAATCTAGGGCCCGAACAGCACAGCACATTTGTGTCCCATACTCATGCCAGCAGCTGAGAAGAGTGATATATCTGGACACAAATGTTTTTTCTGGTTGAGATATTTTCCAGATTCCATGTTTTAAAATGGCAACAAAGAGCAGATTTGGGTCTAAATCTGTTGTAAATATACATGTAAATCTTAAAAGCTGTTCTGGATTTATCTGTCGGGCCCTGGTTATTACAAATTCACAGAGGAAAGGATCAAACACCAAGCGGGCCTGGTGCTCAATCCACAGGCAAAGAGCCATGCACACAGGAAGACAAACAGTACTACTTCCTGCCATCCTAGCCTACAATCACTTTTTCTGTTGTTCAAATTAGCCCCATGTTATTCATAATCTTCCCTGTAGTTCACCAACCTTCCAGTGGGGGGAGCTGTGGCGACGAGGACTCCTGGTGCTCTGAGTGTGCAGGGAGACAGGGAGGGGCTGCTTGGGTGATGGAGGGAGGGGGTGAGCTAAAGGACAAGGCTACACTTTTGGGGGGAGTGTCTGATGATGATGTGGGGCTGGCTTCGGTCTTACAGGGAGCAGCTGAGGAGCTAAACGGTGTGGCTGAGTTGGTGGAGGCTGCTGTGGATGGTGCTGTGCTAACAACAGGAGTGGCTGCAGCTGCAATGGGAGTAACTGTTGAGGACATGAATGCAACCGAGGGGACGAAAGGCTTGGCATCGACGTTGAGGCCTGAACCGACTGCAGCTGTTGGGGGGAGTGTCCCTGCAGCAGCAGCTAAGGGTGGGTTGGTGAACAAAGTGGAGGTGGGAGGAAGGTCTGGCGTGCTCTTGACAACAGATGAGGATTGTGAGGAAAGGGTTTCAGTCGGGGTGGACTTTATCAGGGAAGCAGTGGCGAGGGAAGGGGTGTTGGTGATTGGGGTGGTGGTTTGCGAGTCGGGAGTGGAGCCTGGAGGGGTCTGGAGGACTGAATCAAGGAAAGAGAAGGTCTGGGAGACTGGGCTCAGGTTGTCACCTGTCATCAGAGCGAGACTGCCGCCAACATCCCCAGATATACTAGTCTTGCTGGCAGCACAAGACGCTAAGCCAATGTTGGGTTCAGGTTTGCTGGTTGGAACTTTTTCTTCAGTCGCCTTGTGCCCATCTTTAACGGACACGGGGAAATCATCTACGCACATGGGTTCATAGGAGCGTGGAGATGAATCTGTTGCGAGGCTAACATGGGAGCAGTTGGTGAAACTTGTGGGTATTTTTTCAGGGGCAGAGGGCAAAGCGGGGTTTGAAGCTTTGGGATCAGTAGCGGCTGTAGCTGGTGTGGGAGAGACGGGTTGCTGGGGCGCTCCCCACTCTTCCGGAAGTCTTGCTCGACTCTTAGTCTTCCTGCCTTTTACTCTACCCCCTCCTCCACTCTCTCTGATCTCCCACTCCCAGTTCTCCTCCTCATCTTCATCCTCCTCCGCCTCCCTTCTGCCCTGATCCTGCATCCCATGCTTGTCTGATTGGCCGATGTTATTCTCCTGGCTATCCAGGAAGTTGTAGACTTCGTCGCGGCCCTTCCTCTTCTTCTTCCGCCGTCGCTGCTGCTGCTTGCCGGCCTCGCCCCCCGGCCCCACTCTCTCGGGGCTGAGGGGTTCGGAGTTGGAGGACGTGGGACTGCTGTCGTCCAGTGAGCCGCTGGGAGAGAGGACGGGAGCTGCCGAGGGGGGGAGGGTTTTATAAGAGGAGGAACCAATCACATACTGTGTCAGAGAAACACCTGCTAAAAAGCCATCAGATTGCGGTTACTATAGGTGTGCTTGATATTTCAAGTTTGGTCTAACCAGTTGAAGAAATATTTTGAAGCAAGGGAGTTTGTCAATGTTTCTCGTTGTGCAGCATTGGATTTTGATGTTTTTCTACTTGTATACTGAAAGTATGACAAAGATACAGGAGAGCAATGCTAAATTTGCTCAGTACTCTTTTAAAAGGAAAGCCAAACTACCCTCCTACACAAGGTACCTATGGTTTGTTTGCAGAAGCAAAAGGCTTCTATGAGTTGTCTGATTATGGGTAACCAAAAAGAACAAATACTCCAACTGCAGACCTCTCTCTTGAGGCTCTAGTTCTGTGAGTCAGAGGGTCTTGAGGAGAAGTAGTCCTTAATTGTAGGACGTTGGGTAAGTAAGCATCCACCAGAATCTGTTTCTAAACAAATGTGAGGAGAAATAATCAGGCAAGTTGCTGAATCTTTGTTTATATTATGGGGCACTTCAAAAAGATCTCGGCCTCACATGGAAACAAGGGGTGTAACTCCCATTTTGGGGCATAACTGTATACTGTAAAGCCTTATATCATTGTACACAAAAACTCAAATGTTTGTAGCAATCAAAGACAAACAGAGAAGAAAGCTTTGAGTTGGTGTGTTGTTGCTCCAGGACAATGCACCCGTTCACAAAGGTGGCAGGAGCACCCAAATGTGGCTTTGAACTATTGCCCCATGCACCTTACTCGACTGACGTGGCACCATCTAACTTCCAGAAGTCGGAAGGTGCCAACTGTGCTGTCTGGATGGGTGCATTGTCCTGGAGCAACAGAACGTCAGCTCGAAACTTTTTGCTCCTTGCAAAAATAATAACAGCATATATTTCCATTCTGGGGACAGTGGTACAAGCCTTTACAGTGTACATTCTCATGGATTAATCGTAGCAGCTGGACTTGCTTGAGTTCCTTGAAGATGTTTCACCTCTCATCCAAGAGGCTTCATCAGTTTGGACTGACTAGTTGGGAGGTCCAGATACTTATATCCTTAAGGATCCATTAACACCTGAATAAAACTTGAAACCGAAACTCAGGTGTTAATGGATCCTTAAGGATATAAGTATCTGGAACTCCCAACTAGTCAGTGAGAACTGATGAAGCCTCTTGGATGAGAGGTGAAACATCTTCAAGGAACTCAAGCAAGTCCAGTTGCTACGATTAATCCACAAGAATAACCATGACCTGGATGACTGAGAATCTTCACAGACATGTTTACAGTGTACAGTTATGCTCCAAAATGAGAGTCATGCTCCTAATTTTCTGCTGAGGCTGAGAGCTTTTACCCTCATGCATCTACAAGCTCCAATTTTGTTATGAGTTTTGAAAGGCAACGGCACTACTGCACTCCTGGTTGCCACTGTTTTGTTGTCCTTGAGTTAAGCTTGTGTCGAACAACAAAATGACGCAACATCCCAAGCGATGACACTTGCTAATGTTGCTAAGCTACACTAGAGTTACTTATTTTGAAATCTAATAGTTTTACGTAAATGGAGTGACAATTATTAGTGTAATGGATGGAGCTGCAAAGCTTGTATTTATCATCTGCAGTGTGGAATAATTGGAAAGTCACTCCTACATATTAATATATTGATCATAGAAATTGGAAGCCTGGAGGAAGAGGCCTGAGGCGGGAAATCTGCGGTGCTGCAGCTGGACCCACTAGGAAAAATACCTTATTTCCTAGTAGAGTAATACAAAGGTAAGATCTGTGCATAATACATACATAATGCATGCCCATCAAATAAAGCTATCTAGAGCTTCAACTGAGAAAATACCACTTATCCTCAAGGACGAAGCAAAGTCACCGGTGTGCACAGTGATTCTGGAGGAACTGTTTAATAATCCTGCTCAAGTCTTCTCATATTTTCTCATATAGTGTCAAAAGACAACACTGAACAGAAGGCTGTGGTATACATGCATTGTAAAATAACTTGCTAAATACAGATGGGGTAAGATTATCTTTATGTGAAACTTGAAATGACAACATTAGCTGGGGGGCAGTAACAGTAATCCTGTATTGCACTAGATGCTATGATAGAAGTACGGCATTTGACTTGCATGTTTGCAAATTTTTGTATTAGCACTGCACTTGGACGGCACATTTTGCCATACCAATAAGCAATCATCAATGCCTTGCAGGCGACATGCATCAAAGTCACGAAGAAGCATTTGCTTCTACTTGATGTGTCCAGCAATAGTAACCATAGTCTGACTGCTTTTAGGCTCCTTATGGCACAACCTCTTGAACATTTTAATAAAATATATTGTATGTGATGGTGCCTGCTTTTATAAATACATTGAACTTGTATTTGTTTTACTCACCTGTTGTTTTTTCTCACTACTGGATTATATGTGCACAATCAGTTTACACTACCACAGGTATTTACAGATGGTGCAGCACTGGGCATCGGATGATACGAATATGCGTAGATTTATCTGCTTGGTTGTGTCGCAGCTGAGACACATCGCCGCCAGTGTTAGAATACACTGTTAATCTACGTTTACAAGAATTTGGCAAATTGTTGTAAGAAGTTTGCAGGACCAAAGCAGACTGTGATTAATGGTCTGCATATCAGGGCTAATGCCTTTTTAAGAACCCGTCCTTTGGTCATTAATCATTCTGCAATAATCCCAATAAATGAAGTAATATGAGAGGCAATAAAAGTTGAAAGATCCATTGGTCATATCCACAATAAATTCTGGAATGGACTGAGCTTTAGGCCAGCCAAACAATAAACATACGAAGAGAGTCTCTTTCTGAAGAAATAAGTTAGATTAACCTCTTTTAAACATCATCATCATCATCATCATCATCATCATCATCATCATCATCATCATCATTCAGGGGACAGAGCTGGTCTTGTGCAGGGAGCAAGCATACACAACAGAGCAAAACAACACACAGCTTTGAAACAAGCCATCAAGGTAAATAAATCAAGCACATATCATTGAGGGCCTTGCATGCATGATTAAAAATAATGCATGCATGTCATCAGAATCACAGCATTAATCGCACATGCAAACACACCAAAATGACCCAAAATGATATGTTAAATATAAATATTGCATCACAGAGTCACAAAACAATGACAATGAGTGCACACACAAGCTTTAAAAACAAACAAAAAAATGTTCAGTTTGCACTGAAATGACCTCCTTATTTGTCTGTTCCTGCTATCTCCTCTTGTCTCGGGGATGAAGTCCTCTGTTTTTTCCTCTCACGCCAATAATTCTTAATTATCTCTGATAAACACTTCATCGGCTCAGAGAGACCAAGAGACGGAGAGATGAACAGACAGATAGAAACAGACAGATAGAGGGAGAGACTAAAATGAAATTCTATGACCCCTCTTAGTCTGCCGATCAGGTCTTCTTCCTGTCTAAAGTGTTGTTTTTCTATCATCCCTTCTGCCTCTTGCCTTTCAGTCTGTCTTGCAGCATTGCATATTAATGGGAATCCAGAAAAAGGTGCTTTCCCCTCTAAATCTGGCACCTTTCCCTGCATTTTTAAATTGATTGAATTTGCTATTTTCTCCCCGCAACCCAATGCTTCCCCAGCTATAAACAGCTTGAAGAAGAGACGAGGCTGGCGTATTATCATCTATATTTGATGTGATGAGGTATTTAATGGCAGTACTTCTTAATCTGTAGTCTGGCAAACTGCCCAGAAATACATTAATGTTGACATGCTGGCTGCTTCAAACACACGGCCTATGCAAAAACACAGTGTTAGAGGTAATTTAAAGTTTTGCATAATTTGGGGATTTCATCACACTGAATCCTTTCGTCACCTGTGCAGACTGACCAACAGGTGGCCTGGTTGGCAAATGTATCCTTACAATCCTGGAGATGCTTTTTTAGCTCCAAAAGACCTTTTTGCCCTACAATGAGTTGTCTAAGTCAATTTAAATGCACCAGAGTCACAAAATCTGGTATTAGGATGAGGCATTATTGACAGCCGCTCACTGATTATACTTCTCTATTGCTGTTGTCACATGAAAACCCCTAAATAGTTCCAATAATTGTAAGCATAACTCCTTTTAGACACAAGGTTTCCCGTCAACAGCAGGAATATTATGTGAAATTATTCGGCCAAACAGACAGATCCAGCTGGACTCCTCCAGACATACTCCCTCTGTGAAAAAAAGTAACTTTAAGTAAGGTTTTAGGACTTTTCTGCTTCATTAGATACCCGGTGATGCGAGACAGGAAGAAGTGGAGAGACATGACTCGCCATGACTCCAAATTTAACCTTCTATTTTCTGCCTGCCAACAGGGATGAATTACTCATAGTCGACCACGCTTAAAGAAAACGTTGAAAACTTTTGATCTTTTTTCCAACACATTTTGTCATTTGCATTGTGGCTAATCGGTCGTGTGTCAGAGTTACATCATATGATACGAATGAGTAGCTATCAATAGGATTTCAGCATGACGTGGTTTTTTAAAGTTATTACTGTCTGGACAAAGTCAAAATATCTGCTGTGGAAAAAAAAAAAGGTAATGAGCAGCTTGTAGCAAATTTTAATATACTACATACCTAGCACAGGCTATATTACTTTAATTTGAATAAAAACTAAATAAGGTAACATCTGCCTGCTCAAGCCTAAATAAACACCCACATGTTACACGCTTTGATAAGTCTAACATTAGCAATTAGCTGCATGCAATTAGCATATATTCAGAAAGGGCTTGCTTAAAAATGTACAGGTTTATTAGTGTGTTTGTATTAAATGTATTGTTTTGTAAATCACTGCACTTCATGTTTATCATTTATTTTATTTAGCATTTATTTAGCATTTTACTCTATGCATGTCTTAGACGAGCTAATTTTGCTAGCTAGCCTAACATGAAGAGGTCTAGTGAGAAGTAGCAGCTACTAGCAATGATGCTAAGTGATACTACAGTATATTTATATGCATTTTATTGGATTTATTTATACATATATTTACATGTGGCACTTGACACCACCGATAGAAAGAAAGGAAATGTGAGTGTTGCTAGTACCGGCCGCGTCGTTAATTCCTTTAACGGAAACAATGACAAAAACTTTTTGTTGACCAACAATTTTTCATGATTAAAACCAAATGAAACAAAACAAAAAGTAATATTTTAAGATTGGACAAAATGGTTTACCCTTTTCTGCATGTCATTCAAATGAAATGATAATGTTCAAAATGGACAAATCAACTCATAACTGCTTTTAATGTGACGTATATTTTACTGTATTTTGTGTGTCTGTGTATTTTACTGAACCCAAATTTTCTCTTGTTCAGTGAATTCATCAGTTTGACTTGTTGTGTTGCTGTTGACTATGATGCTAAATATATTCAGTGATGTTACGTGTCAGTAATGTTATCTGAAAGTTCTTTAAAGTAAACAAATTTATGTACTAAAGTTACCGACAAAGTAGAAATGACAAATGGCAACAAAGCAGCTGAGACAAACTATGACCATGCAGACAGCAGCCAACATTTATAAAAAGGTAAACTAATGTTAATCTAACGCTGCTAATGCAACACAAGACATGTGGGTGTAACGTTAGTCGCATATTGTTCATGTTGCTGTCAGAAGGTATGGCTGGCTGGAGGACATTAAGTGTCACAGATGTCTTTGTCATGGTGCTTGTTGCTACTAATTATGAAATGATCGGATTGGGGCAAAAAAAATAAAACCTTGATCAGGAGATGCACAGTTTTTAGTTTTTGCAACAAATAACAAAAAAATTGATTAAAACTAAAACACTGACGGGTTTAAAACAGAGAAGCTAACATTCACGCAAGTAGTGTTTGCATTAAAAAAAAAATATATATATATGTTGGCATCATGTGTAGCATTGTCTGTTGAGCACAGAAGTATTTGTCATTGTGGGTATTATGTCAGTAACAACTCATTAGGTTGTCTTCTACTTTCCACCGCTTTGGACCATTTAAAATATGTAGAGCTAATCCCTGATGATGCACTCATCAACCAGGAGCTGAGATAAGAAACATTTTTAACACACTCATCTTAGGATTCGTGCCCATTGAGGCGCAAACACAACTTTTCTTGTAGGTCTTTGCATAAGTTTCCTGCTTGTGGAAGAGCTGCAAGGCTACAGGTTGCAAATACTCAACAAAAACTCGACAAAAGAAAGAAGATTTGCGACTGACAGGTCAAAGACTGGATTAGCTTATCTAAAGCTTACATTTTCCTCTTGATTGTTGTCGTCTAAATTATGTAAGAGGATTTTTACAGAGTGTCTGCAGGTCTTTTGTGAGAGCAGGAATAGCTAAACTCAGAATTTAAAAATAGCAGCATGCGATTATATCACCACAGGCATCGCTGAAAATTGAATGGGTAGTCGGAAGTTGTTTTTTAAAAATAACAAAACTAATAAAATAGCATTTTTCGTTCTAAAAGGACTGGGTGAGTTCTGAGGCAGCCACTGAAACGGCCACTATTGTGCGATTCAACCAAAAAAAAATCATAATTTGGGTTTACAAATGCTCTTTCTCATTCCTGGATTTTACAAGAAAGAAATGATCAGTAGTGATGTTCATCAGTGTCGCTGATTCATCAGATCGGCTCCAACAGCGACTGAACTAGAATAGTAACGGTTACGTAACTGCTACCTGGCTGGAAGCTAGCGGGACTATCTTTAGTACAACAACAACACAGAAGTCAGAGAAGAGCTAAAAAATCAAACCGTGGCTAAATGTTTAATAACTACTTCCCCAGAGGAGACTCAGAACCATTTAAAAAGTTCAAGATTAGGGCTTTAAATTGTTACTTATTGCTCCTCTTTTTCATGTGAACCTTTATAGAAATGTAGATTTTCAGGCATAATTACGCAGGAAGATTGCAAAAGTCCCGATGTGTGTTTGTGTTACTGCTGCTTGGTAACCGCAAATTCGTCTGATGCTTTTACTCAGTGGAGCAGCTGTTGATTATAATAAACATTAAGAATTCATGATAAAAGGCAACGAGAGCACCAAGTCTTCTACAAGCTGCAGGGACTAATGACGACAAGTGGAAATGAGTGACAGACTATGGGTTGCCCTCCATGCTGATTGTTTGAGACACACAGAACAGCAAGCTGCACAGAGCGAAAGCCGTCTGGTGACCAGCAATGACAGAAGCTGAGCTGAGAGTTTTCCAGTGATGGTGAGAACAACTAGAAAAAGGCTGCCCTCTGCTGCTGAAACCATGTCCTCTGTCATCAGGCTGTTCATCTTCTCCTGTCACCACCTGTCCTGCCACAGAAACCCAGGCCTACTTTCTACAGTAGAGTCAGGTTTAATCAAATTAAATGACCTTGGATTTAGGTTTTTTTTTAGCTCAAGCAAAGGGCTCTAGCGCCACCCTCCTCTGTGACTGTGCAATAAATCTCATTCAGTTTGGAAAGGTTTATGAATCTTACATATATCACATCTTCCTCCTCCCTCCTCCTCCTCTTCATCCCCCCCTCCCTCCCGTACTGTATCACATGCAACCACATCCCTTTCTGATACCTGCGGAGTGATCCATCGAGTGGATTCCCGGGCCCCCGGAGGAAAACGGATCACTGGTTTTAAACAGACTGCTCCCACTGGTGTTAGTGGCGGTTTTGTTTTCCACACCAAACAGGCCTGAACTCTTCTGGGAGTCCATAGCTGGACTCATCCCAGTCTGGCCCAGAGCGGAGCTCATACTGGTCTGGAATGGAGGCAGGCTGGACCCCATGGTCCCTCCCATGCCAGACTGGGAGAAGCCTGATGGAGAGACAGAACACAGAGAAACGTCACCAACAGACAACTGCACATTCTGCTGCTGCAGGTTTTATATACAGACATACAAACAGCTCACTGCTGTTTACCCACAAAAGATGTACAACACTTAAAAAATATATTTGTTAAGTGATTAAACCATACAAGTTTTTACAAGAGCAATAAATTAGAGAACATTTCTGATTAGCTGCCTGTTATATGAAAGAAACTACAGGTCAATTACAATTTTTAAAATAATTTTCTAATAATACAATTATCACACGAAAGTTCTACAGCGAGCTGATTTATGCACTGTGTGTGTCTGATACATTTCCTTTGCAACCTGATGGGTTTCACAAAGAAACCAAGTTGCCAAAATGTCACATTATATAGAAAACAAAGCTGGAAATTAGTCAAAATACTGTTTCACCTCTAAAGACCTGGTGTTCACATATGTGGACATCACATTTGGGCTTATATTACCACAGCAGTTATTTATTTATTTGTAATTATTATTATTATTATTAATAATAATAATAATAATAATAATAATAATAATAATAATAATAATAATAATAATAATAATTTTTTTATTTTTTTTATTTTGTATTTTTTATTGTTATATTTTCTAAATGCTCATAGAACTAGAGTTACATCCAGTAATTACATTTTGTCGCTATTTTGGCAGAATTGGAATCTGTAGAATTCTAGCAATGAAACAGGAACAGAAAGGCTGTAGGGACTGATTACGCCGTCGTCCACTTTGCACCTGCAGTGGAAAGCTTCCTACTGCCACCATATGTCCTGCACTAAAACTCAACCTGAAGCAACAATCATGCAGAGTTTTGCATGATTCATTTAACAGTCATTAAGTCACCAAATTGGAGGCTGAGAAACTATTTTGCATTCTGGCCTGAAACTAAAAGCAAAATGTTGCTGTGTTTTCTAGCCCTTCTGTGCATACACATCATACTGATGATGGTACCTGGATATCTGTCTTTTCTTACAAATATTAATGTGGTGCATTTGTAAAAAGTGAAATAAAGAATAGCAAAACAAACTATAAATTCTCGTAGATTAATGGTAGCAACTGGACTTGCTTGAGTTCCTTGAAGACGTTTCACCTCTCATCCAAGAGGCTTCATCAGTTATTTCCTTAAGGAGCCATTAACACCTGAGTTTCAGTTTCAGTTGGGGGTTTGTTGCTCCTCTCCCTCGTTATGTGAGTCGTTAGTGCTCCACCTGCCACAATGGGGTTCGTTAGGGTCTTTTGTGGCTTGGTGTGAAAGTTGTTTCAACCGAAAACTAAACCGAAACGCAGGTGTTAATGGAGCCTTAAGGATATAAGTATCTGGAACTCCCAACTAGTCAGTCAGAACTGATGAAGCCTCTTGGATGAGAGGTGAAACATCTTCAAGGAACTCAAGCAAGTCCAGTTGCTACCATTAATCTACAAGAATAACCATGACCTGGATGACTGAGAATCTTCACAGACCAACTATATAAATAAAATAAGTTATGTCTGTGTGTGTGTGACAGTGTAAAATATCACTGCAGCAGTGTGAGTGAATGGAGATAAAACAGAACGGCACAACTTAACGCACTAGACATCATCATTTTATATTTAGATTATTTGTGATATAAAATGTTAGAAAAGCATTTTCTCATCTCGGCCATGAAGGCGGACGACAGAAGAAACAAAAAGGTGAGTGTGTGTAGCATCACAGAGAGATTCTGGGATAAAGCCAGAGAAAGCCAATGCAGTGACCCACATACACAGAGTATGTTCGATTCTGCAGCGACACACACCAGTGGAGAGGAAACATCCAACAGTGCTGAACAACTACAAAGCAGCAGCTTGCAACAGGCTTTACATTGTTTACCTCCCAGGTTGTTTTTGTGGTAGCAAATATCTCAATGCTGGCTGAAACGTGTAGTCAGGTTTAAGTCAATTAGCACATATTCTTTCCTGTACAGTATCGTCAGATGCAAAGATAGGGGATGCAGAGTGTGATCATTTCCTACTCAGTTAAAGATAATAAAAAGACACAGGAGGTTAAAAAGTAAAGTGGACCTAGAAATGAGTCAGGCATGCTGCTGTCCTTTGTCTTGTTCAGGCTCCACTGATCTGTCATCCCACCCATCATAGGACCTGAGAGAGAGACAGACAGACAGATGGATAGAGCAGGAATGTAAATAAAATAGAAAATGAGAGAGTCAGAAAAGGGGGAAAGTGAGTGGAAAAAAAAGAAGTGAATAATGAGGAGCAGAATGATAGAAGCAGTGGGATAGAAGATGTAAACAAATGTGCAAAGCAAATGTCAGCAAGATCTTCCACCGTCCACCTGTTTATCAGTGCATTTTATTTGTGCGCATGCAGACACGAAAGCTTTATGCTAATGTATACAACGACAAAAAATGCTTGAATTCTCATGCATTTTGTTTCTTTTTTGCATATTTGTTGTAACAATAAAGTGAGGAGGCAGCAAAGACTGTTTGGAGACAGACTTTTTTGGGTAAGGTTCACATTTTTTCACATCAAAAATAACTTGGGTCATTGTTCTCTCTGTTCATCCTGGCTAATATGACGCCAGTGTGAGAGATGAGGACAAAACGTGTTCCATATTCTGACCGGAGAAGATCCAGCGATGGAATGTTTGGCGCAGAATCAAAATGGCTGCAGATTAACCAAATTGTGCTTTCAGCTTTTTCTCCAAAGAGTTTCTTTGCTGAGCTGCAGTGGAGGTGGAACAACCCCAAAAAGGTATTAACTTTAGTTTTCAGACTGCTGAAGTCTCATATTAGCTTTAGATTAACTTTCCAATGCACAGATTTACATTAGGAAGGGATCATTTCACATTCAAGATGAAGAGCAGAGATCATTACAGCAAAAACTGTTTCCAACAATCTATCGGCAGGTGAATATTTCTTTAGCATAGACATAGAAAAAATGTGAACCTAGAGCCACTCACAGCCATATAGACACTGGGGCTTCAAATGATCCAAACAGGGTCCTTATGTTAGAATAGTAATGTTTTTGGCTCCTCAGTGTATAAAGAAAATCGATTTTTGGAGTTGTGGTATTTCTGGGAGTTAAACATAAAACTGAAGACATGGATTTTATTAGGCTAAGCCAAAGTATGAAAGTTATCATTAAGGGATGATAAGGCCTCGAACTACTCACCAGGAGCATGAATTTATTAACATCTCGATCACATTTTCTCATTAAATCGTACCTGAACCTGCATAAGCAGCAGAAAATGGACGAATAGCTTAACCAATTTAAAATGGCTATTTATTTAAGACATTAGTGGTTTCTTACCTGAGCTAAAGCCACATACAGAAGTGTTTTATAAGTAGAATTGCCACCTACAACTGGTTGGCGCTATATTTTGAACAATTTCACCTAAAAAAAAAAGTCTCAGGTTCCCAACTGGGAGGCCAAAATTAGACGGCAAGCAAAAACTGATGTTATTAAACATGTAAAATCTCTCAACTGCAGCTCTGCCAAATTTGATGCAACAGAAACAAAGCACAACGAATGCTGCATCCGTTTTAGTCACAGTAGTATCAGGCATTATAACAACAGATACAGGGTTTAAAGTGCTGCTATGAGTAGAATGTAAAAGAAGAAGCTGCCTTTATTTGTCACAAATACATGACAGTGCATTTGTATGTGCATTTATATTATTTTTTTCCAGCTTGTTGGAAGTTGCAGTCATATTCCAGGGTCAGCCATGATGAGGCGTCCCTGGAGCAGACAGGCTAACAGGCCTCGCTCAAGGGCTCAACAGTGGCTGCTTGGTGACTTTCACTTTGTGATAAGTAACCCAGAGCCTCAACCTTCGAGCCATCACTGTCTTGTTTAATTTAACACTTTTAGAGGCTTGAGAAAAGTGGAATCAATGCTGGGTAAGGCTTTTCAACACCAGAAGGTGAAGCCTCCACCAGGGTCAATGCTCTAGTGTTGCAATTTTACCTAAAATGGTCCAGATCCACAACAAAACTCAGTAAGTTCTTCCTGCGCCTGGGCTCTGTCTCTCCACCAAGATTCAAGAAATTCGGCGTGATACCTTCTTGCATAATCTTGCTAATACACAGCTAAAGAGCCTCTGATCACAGGTCTGCCTTGGTGAAGGAGAACGCCCAACTAGGTTATTAGAATGATTAGAAACTGTTGCTTGTGAATTTACTTCATGGAAAGCTATGGCCAAGAATGTCACGACTGGTTAGAGTTACTTTGGTGCATTAATAAGCCGGCGACACTGTTGATAGCCGTGATGGACAGAAGGAGCGACTACAGTGACAAACTGTTACTGTCTGTGATCAGCATATACGGCATGACTTCAGTCCATCCACCCTCACCAGACAGGTAGTCGGAGCCGAAGGAAGGCTGTCCCGGAGGGTCTTGGCGTCCGCCTGATGACATCATTGATGACATCATTCCCGGACCTACAGGAGATAAAAGAGCATCGTCACCATCAGCCTCAGTTGACAAGCACCATGTAAATGACGCTGCTCATTATTTTATATCAAATTCGATGTGATGAAGCTTCAAGCGTGAAGAACAAAAACAGCATTAAAGGGATAAAATGAAAATAGACGACTTAAGAAGGTCAACTTTCCAGCACTGAGAGTGGAGCCTTTTTCACAACTATTTGGATTTTTGATTTTTCCTGCCAGCATCCCTAAAAACAATTATTCTCTTTCCTGTAACCAAAATTAGATGAGGACAACAAAACAATTCTTTAGATTCATATCGATTCTTTGCATGTATTGCAACTGGATAGCCACATTACATGCACTAGTCTACTGTAATTCACAATGTTCTCTGCTTTAGACTGTTAACTATTAGTGAAATTAAATCTTATGTTTCTATTGTAATCATTAATAAAAAACCAGCTGCATTTAAGAACGGCTTCAGTATTCACAATGCCACCATTACGTTTTTTTTTTTATTTCTGTCAGTGCAGAATGCAATGCTTTACAAATCTGAACAGGAAAAAAAAAAAGATATGAAAAAGGTGAAAAATGAACCATTTATGAGGAAGAAAACTGCCCTGCGTCATATGTGACAAATCAAAGCTATTAATTATGAATCTACAGACACTTCGGGTTCAGTTTCTTCTAAACCACATCGGATACTGAACAAACAGGAGACCCCTTTTTTTCAAACTTTGTATGTTGTACTCCTGGTTTTTCAGTGCATGCTGCATACATTTGCAGGTGTGACTTGCATGGAGAATTTTAGGATGCAAATCTTAACTTGAATGAATAACCCACATGTTTCTCCCCGGTACACACAGCGTTCTGCAGGCTTTCCTTTCAAACTGTCCACACAGCAAGACAGACTGAAAACTGCACCTGAATATGTCTGCTTGTCTGTCTGTCTGCTTGTCTGTCTGTCTGTCTGTCTGTCTGCCTGCCTGCCTGTCTGTCTATCTGTCTGTCTGTCTGTCTGCCTGCCTGTCTGTCTGTCTGCTTGTCTGTCTGTCTGCCTGTCTGTCTGTCTGCTTGTCTGTCTGTCCGTCCGTCCCTCCATCACTCTGCTCTGTCAGCTGTTTGCCCGTCAGACTGGTGCCTCTTCCCAAAGCCGGCCTCCTGCAGCGTCAGTGTGCGTTTGTGTGTTGCGTGAGCGCCACATCTTTTGACAGTGAGGCAAGCAGACACAACACGTCGCCGAGGGAAACTGTCGCCATGGTTACGCCAAAAAGGGGGGGGACGGGGACGACAGCATCCGCGGTTCCCCTGGCAACGCTTGCTGTTGGCAGACGTGTCTTGGAGGATCGATGAATGCGCGCCACCCGCTGAGGCAAGCACACACCGCACACTCACACAAAATACACAAATACTAGAAATAAAATACACTTTTAGCAGGATTATTAGAGGCAGGGGACTTCCTCAGCTCCCTTAAGTGCTGTATAATAGAAGGAAATCGAAAGGATGATAGAATCCATCGACTAATGTAAACTGAAGATTTGCACTGCTGTCTCCATTAACTCCAATTAAGCAGCACAGAAATGAAACTAAGTATTATCATAACAATAAAACACCGTCACCATCTAAATAATACAACACCTCTTCATCAGGGGCCATTACATCGTTACATTGATGATAAGCACTACACTGTACGGTTGTTTCACTGACGACCACTTAGCCATGTTTGCCATTAAAAAGTCAGCTGCAGCATAATGAGATCGGACTTTTTAAGCTACAAGTCCGTGAAAAGAAATTACCATCATATTTAATTAACACCAGTAAACAAAAACAATGTGTCCTTCACTAATGTGCTATTTCCTAAAGGCTTATGTAACGGATTTCATGAAACTGTGCTGAGTGCTTCCAAGTAAAACAACACAACAGTCACGGCTCAACAACCACAATAGAGTCGTTTCTTATTGAGCGTCAACGGAAGCATTTGTAGAAACATACAGTGCAAAATGTAAATAAACATTAAAGGGTTATGTAAATGCAGCAAAACACACAATGAAAACAAAGGAAAGTGCAAAAGTTAATATTAGAACAATGTGTCCGAGTTCTATTTTAGTATTTTGTTATATGATATGATGAGACGATCATATTGTGTACCATCATGTATAAGCAACATGTCAGTAACATTGGTAACGTCGCAGTAAAAGCCCCATGAAGGCTGAACAAATCACATCTGCTGATTAAGACTGCTACAATAGATGTGTAAAAAGTTAAGAAGTGGATTTTTCTTTTTGTTAAAGCTGCAGGTGACAAAAATCTGAGGGAAAAAAAAAACTCTCCAGTATTTTAAAACACACAGCCCTCCTCCCGCTGCTCTTTTCTTCCCCCTCTTCATTTGAAGTCCCTCCACCGCACGAACACGAAACTCAAACCAATATCTGACTTTCATGGTGGTTCCCACGGGGATTCAAACCCTGCTCTTGAAGTCCTTCATCAAACCCACTGTTCCCCTGCATCCAGCCGTCTGATTGGTTAAAATCTCCCATCGCTGGCTGGATTTCATAAAGCCTGAAAATGGACCCAAAAAGAAGGTGCACAAGTCTGGTTTCTTCTCAGACCACTTGAATTACAACATGCTGAAAGATTTGTATGGATTTTTTCCCCCCAATAATGCAATATAAATAAATAAACACAAAATAATATAAAATACTGCACGCCACAGCTTCAAAGATGCAGCTGAGTTAAGACGGTTGGTGAAACTAAGCGCTACATAAACTTGTTAATTTATATTTATTCTATAAGCTCATCATGGGGTTTGTATTTAAAATCTTATTCACAAGGTTGCTGGTGATGAAATTTGTGTAGTTTAATAATCCAGAAAGCACAACACTATACTTTGATTTTCATTTTTTCTTAAAAAAAAAAGAAGCACATTTTACATTTTATGCTTGTACGTTTTCTACTCATGTTTACATTTTTAGGACATATTTTTCTATATATTCTTTGTACTGCTTTTATTTCTAAGCCTTTGAGTGGCAGCAACTGTAACATAAGCAATTTCCCCTAAGGGATCAATAAAGTAATATTATATAGTATCTGATTCTGATTCAGTATTTCCCTGTGATATGTAGGGGCATGAATACAATCATCTTAAATTGGTGGTAAATTCTCTACTAATTGTGGATAGCAAATGTTGGCACAGACAAGTTATCAGATGTTTGCACTATATTATATATATTGGGTACATTGATACCATGTTGATCTGTGTAATCCACTTTAATGAAGGACGATGTGATGTTTGCCTCCTTCCCAGCTGCTGCTGCCAACACAGCAAGTATTACATGTATCTGTCCATGGTCCTGAAATATCACATGTAAAAATAGACCGTGGAGCCTTCAACTAACACTAAAACCAAATGTGCACATCACACACGACTACGTTCTATTTAGACACAAGCCGCATACAGTTATTGATCCTCGCGCACCTAAAAGCATCGTTTTAGGCAAAAAGTCTGTTTTCTATCAACTGTATTCAGAAGAAATGAGGACACGTATTCCTGGCAGTGGACCAGCACCAGTGTGATGGTGGATACGGTGAATAATTAATGAGTGAGCATTCACTGGGAGTTTAGGTGAGCTGGATCTGGTGTGTTTGTTAGAGTCACTGTTGTTCTCAGTGGCCATTTTTGCTTTCATAACAGCACACACACACACACACACACACACACACACACACAAGCAGCAGACACATGAACTGCAGAGTCATTCTAGACAAAAAAAGAAAGAAAAAAAAAAGCTACAGGATTCTTTTCTTTCTCTCTGTGTTTGGTCTGTTTTTTCATTATTGTCATACCACATCCCTGTCTGCTTTATTCTCTGCTTTTGTATTCTGCTAAATGTTACCATCCTTGAAGAAGTTGGAATAGAATGTTTTAGTTCAGCCATATTTCTTTAAAGGTACACACACATACAAACACAATAAAACAGCATCAAATTAGGTAAAAGCAGTTAGCATTTAAATACTAAATGAATGAATACTGAAAGTCTGTACTGGCCTCCAGACCACTTGTATGCATTCACAACCAGGTCAAATGATGTAACATCATTTAATGAAAACTGAAGGTGGAACAGTGTCGGATGAGTTTGAGCTGTTTTGTTTGCTTCCCATTTACAGACTCAGGGCAAAAAAATAACCCATTACAAAATAGTGAAATAAACTGCAAAAGTGGTGAAAAAATAGCTAATGTCTGTAAAATAATGATATTTTTAGCCCATTAAATAGAGTAAAACAGTTCTATTTTATAGCCAAACCTAAAGGAATAACTTTGGACAATATTTACAGCTATGGCTTATTTTTGTTACTTCTCACTTAATTAACAAGTTAATTAATACCTTTTTTTCTGTGATTTCAATAGTTATTATCTGTGCTTTAAAAATAGAAGCGAAATACCAGTAAATTGTATATTAGAAAATATTATATTAAAAACAACAACAAAAAACAACGTTAAAACTGTTTAAAAACGTTCTTTCTTTCTCTTTTAACATTTTTTTTTTTACAGTGTACGACCACCATTTTTAACTTTATTTGTTCTTTCCTACCCACACAGAACAGACAAGTAGTGGACGGTCAGGAGAAAGTCACTGAATCTGAATTAGAATCACATACGCCACCTTAATTAATGGAAAACAAACACAACATTTGTCAGATGTCACAATGAATTATTTAAATTTAATTGTCCAGCTCTAGTTTATCATAACTGCAGTCACACTAACGATAACGTGTCATATATGTGCTGTGAATACATCACAGTCTGATGAGGAGTGAATGAATGGGTGTACCTCATTCTGGATGCATGAGTTGCTTCTGGCTTAAAAAGTTTGCTTTGTTGATGTCGCTTCACTTCTTGTTCTTTTCTCTGTCTCTGTCAGACATTTACACACACAGAGACTCACAACCACACACACTTACAGACACAGTATGTGCGTGCAGACACACTCAGAACCCAGACAGTCCTCTGAGGACAACAGTCAGTATCAAGCCTCAAGGTCAAACACCTTTTTCTTTTTCCAAACATTATTTTTGTGTCTCTTCTGCATCACTGCACTGGAAGCTCTTCCAAACTTTCTGCCGGCAAAAAAAAAGTCAAAACACACAAGCAGGAAACCACCACCCAAACAGGCCTCGCTGCGTAGTTTGAACAAATACAGTCTGATGGGTTTCCCACTGTGCTGGATACAGACTGGTCGTACTTCCGCAGCGTTTTTCAGTTCTTATTGCGCCGCAGTGTGTGGTAAGATGCAAAGCTGACCTTCACTTTTGCTCCTCTTTTTAAAATTCTGTTTGGTTGTTACAAGAGGGAAAGCACTCGGATAAAATATGAACTGTGAGGCTTGAGACTTGCTTTTCAAGGTGAAGATCCAAGCGAATCTGAGATTTTCTTCCCAGGTGGAATGTGTCAGTACGAGGTGCTACAAAGTGCTACTGTTGGATGCAAAAAAAAAGAATCATGTTCTTTATACATTTAGTTTTGTGCATTTGGACTACTAACCACTAGTTGAAGGTGACTTCCTTTATCAATGTATCAAACGCTTTGGTCTGTTTTCCTGATGAGTGACTTCTGATTTTGGAAATGATTCATTGTTCCATGTATGTCCCAACCCTCACCTATGGTCACGAGCTCTGGGTCGTGACCGAAAGAACGAGATCGCAAATACAAGCTGACAAAATGAGCCTCCTCCGCAGGGTGGCAGGGCTCAGCCTTAGAGATAGGGTGAGGAGCTTGGACATCTGGAGGGAGCTCTGAGTAGAGCGTCGAAGTTGAAGTGGTTTGGACATCTGATTCGAATGCCTCCAGGGAGGCTCCCTCTGGAGGTTCTCCGAACACGTCCACCTGGGAGGAAACCCCGGGGAAGACCCAGAACCCACTGGAGGGATTATATTTCTTGGCTGGCCTGGGAACACCTCGGGATCCCCCAGGAAGAGCTGGAAAGTGTCGCTGGGGGGAGGGAAGTCTGGAATGACCTGCTCTGCCTGCTGCCTCCGTGACCCGACCCCGAATAAGCGGAAGAAAAAGGATGGATAAATGGATGGATGGATAAATGGATGGATGGATATTCTTGGTTTCTTCTGCAGGTTCTAAAAATGGAAACTACAAACAGTTCTAATGCTGACTTCCATTACAGTGTTTTCAATGTGCACCTTGAGCAGATCCAAGAGATTCATACGATGGCTTTTACCATCATCTTAGCCTTAAGATGCTTTAGGAAACAAGGCCGAGGTAACTTGGTTGTCAGTTTCTCCTCTGTATCGTAGGTTGTCTCATCTGTTAGAGGCCTGTGGGACTTTTCTTGTACGCTGACTCAGCAGGAAAGAAAACCTGACATGACAAGCCGAGCCCAGCTGACTTTGGGCGAAGGCAGGGGACACCCTGGACAGGTCACCAGTCCATCACAGGGCTACACTTAGAGACAGACGACCAAGCACACTCACATTCACACCTATGAACAATTTAGAATCACCAATTAACCTCAACATGTTTTTGGACTTATGGGAGGAAGCCGGAGAACCCGGAGAGAACCCATGGGGAGAACATCCACACAGAAAGATCCCGGTGCCCCCACCATGACGCGAACCGGCGGCCTTCTTGCTGCGAGGCAACAATGCTACCAACTGTGCCCCCTTGCAGCCCGGAAAATAATATAATGATTGAAACTGAATTGTGCAAAATCTCTAATTTTTTGTCACAATATCAACATTTATCACAACTATCATGATAAACATAAAAACAGGTTCTTCTTAATCCAGTCAACGTAATATCCCACAGACAAGTACTTCATTACACTAATGCAAACGTTACATAACAATTCAAGTCTACCCAGAGAGCTGTCCTGCCTGTTAATTTGCACTTTTAACATATCTGATTACAACCAGAGATGATTAGAGCTGATTAATCATGACTATGACTGTCTAATGACTCAGTTGTACTCATGTTCGTATCTTGGATGAATTAGTTGCTTATCTACTTTAACTTGCCTATCATTTTGAGAAAGAATTGTTGCATAACTTGCTAACAAACAACAATCTTTGTGTTCACCCACACAAAGATGTAGTTGTCATGTTCTCTCCTTGCTAACAGATAGCAAACTTTTTTCTGACGTAACTGAGCTATAAGGAGCAACGATGACAGCGAATGTGAAGCCAGCATGGGAGAAAGAGGAGCAGTGATGAGGTGAAAAATTAAGAAAATATGCTGCCACTCAAAGGAAAACAACTGATTTGCTTAATTGGGTCTGAAACTGTGAATATGACATAAACACTTCTCAGACAGATTCACAGTTTGAGACATTTAAGACACTCAAAGAGGAAAAAGCTTCGCTAAAATATAAGTGTTCTTGTATTAAATGTTACTCGGGGTTGCAATTTATGACTTTGTTTTTTATTATAAAGTGCAAAAGTCTACTTTAAAGAAACAACAGTTCATTTATAATTTTACAATTAGCAAATTAATTCTTTGTTACCAGGATAAAGTCATCATGATGCTAATTTAAGGTATTTTTGTTCAGTTTCCAGTGTAACAGACACAAATTGGTACTATGATAAATTTACATTGTGGCATGAAATTGAACTATATCAGTGGCCTACTGTGACGAACCTTAATGACACTTTAAGAGTTTAACTCACTTGGAGCCTTTGTGCTATCAGTCCCTCAGCTTCCCAAAAGACTGTTCTGATAAAGAAGAACTATTCTGTTGCCCTAAAAGACAAGCTATTTCAGTCTCTGCTGCATCAGTCCTTTTCAAACATTTGTGTTGTTCAACTCCTAAACCTCTGTTAACACGCAAATGTCTGAAACACCCCTTTAGGGTTGTTGATATACTGCAGCCTGTAACTCCAGTGTTTGTTCTGAGGGGTCAGAGGGCAGGACCGTCCGCTGTGCAGAGCCTCTGGGCTGCTTCAGGCCTTGATGAAGTGCACTATTTACGATGATAAAAATGTGGAGGTGATACAACCACCAAGACTGAAGCCAGATGTCCTTCCGCTCACAGCAAGAGTACATCTCCCAGATGAGGGCAGTCGGCCTCCAGGCAAAGCTGCTGCTGTATTTACTTAAACATCTCATGGGTCAGTTGGTTTAGCAACAAGGTCGGCATGAAACAGTCTTATTTACTCTCAATGTTCTGCTCAAATCAGTATGTTTTATGTATTTAGATCATGTTGATTGGGATCCTCAGCTATGGAACAAAACTCTGAATATTAAATTAACAAAAAAAAAGACACATATTTGCGATTAAGCAAAATGCCAAACCAGACTCAATCAAAGATGCGTCCAAATCATTTTTCACATTTGCTTTGATATGCAGCGAAATACTGACATTACAAAGTGGGAAGAGTTCAGTAAACAAAGGCTTGGCCTTATTTTAGCTGATAGTGACCCATTAAAATGCTCTCCCATAGTGATCCTTAACCCTTTATGGGGCAAGTGACCATATCTGGTAACTTCCTTGGACCATATACGGTAACTTTATTAATCTTGATTTGCATTTTTTAATTTTTTTAAAGTCACAAAAGTAAAATATCTTGACATATCCTTCAGTAACACCCTAGGGTTTCAAGGAGTGCCCCATAAAGGGTTAAAGGCTGGACTTGAGGCACCCCAAAAAAACCCTTAACCCATAACCCTCTGATGCTATTACCTGCCCTTGACCTGCCCCTGATCCCGCTTACGTGCAGATAATATAGGTCTGCATATGCTGCCAATAATCCCTTTCTCCGTGCCAAGGACAGGAGAGGTTAGTGTCAAACCACAGCATCCCATCTTCAGTCACAGCTGTCACTGTCTCCGGAGAGACACGAGCACTTAGAGAGAACAAGAGGGGGAGGATGGAGGAGCGCTGGAGGCAGTGGACAGCAGAGGGATGGGAGGGGGGGCAGATAAACAGAAGAAGGTCAGGTAATGGAAGTGCTGAGCTATTAGTGCTCATAAAGGACTAATGTTCTTTGAATTGAAAGAGCAATTACACTTTAAACATCACTTTATTATTGCTTGATGTTGGTGCAACTGCAGTGGATAAATGCAGCATTGGTGGGGATGAGAAGTAGTGTTTTCTGATGCCAACAAGCTTGTTTTCTAAAGGATGACGTTGTAATTTTGTTCCTGATGACACATTTCCAAGCAAGAGGAAGTCAGTTGCTTCACAGTTTTTGTCTTCTCTATCTAGTTTATGCCGCTTAGTCCAAGTCCAGCGGTTGTAAATTGTAAAAAATCAGCAACTTTATGGTTTCATTTTGAAAAGCGGACTACAGTTTGGACCAGATTTTACATTAAAAAACAACAGATAACACATTTGTTGAGGACTCTTTGGGTCTGAGTTCCATTTTGGAGAGTATTTTTGGCAGCAGGACAGGGTTTCCTCTGAGTCCAGCGCTGCCAACAAAGTGCCATTTCCATGTGGATCGAGTAACTCTTCAGCTAGTTTTTGGGCAGATTAGAGAGCTGGTGATATTTCTCATTCAGTTCGCTGGCTGTGAGCTGGTGGCGGCAGCAACACATTCAGTTGACCAATCAGCAGGCAGACAGGAATGTGGACAAACTGTGATTGTGCTTCGCTAACAATCAATCACTGATCCCCATTTTCTGTACGTGAAACTTCTTTGACTATGTGACTCAAACATGCAGGACCAAGACGTTGCGATAAATTCATTGGGGTTTTTTTTTTTTTGTATAAAAATCTATATAAGTGAGTGAATAAATAAATAAATAAGGCAGAGTTTCTGAATATAACACAACAGAAGCCAGGGTGTGAGTGCTGGAGAATGCTCTGGCTGCACCTCATTATTGTTCTGCTTGTTTGTATTGTCTGGGAAATGGTTCCATTTGCATGCAGAGAGTCATTAAAACTGGTCATTTATCATAAAATACCACCTATTCATGGTTTAAAAAAATAAAAGCACATATACTGCCAGCTTTTTCTACAATATGAAACTGTCATGCACTAAAAAAAAATGTTTAGAGCATCACCAGCGCTTCAGGTGTGCAGGACTAAAGGTGGCTGCTGGAGATCAAGTTATTGTGATGCTTCTTTGGCCAGTGATACTACACAGTGTTCTCCTGCTGTCATTCTACTTTGGCAGTGAAAACAAAGCTGGTGTAAAGCAGAAGGGCAAGAGATAACATGTGTGGACAGAAACAAATGAGGAAGATGTGCGATAAGTTGAGTTTATTACTGATTGGATGGCGGACGGCAGAGGATGCACGGAGCGTGATTGTCTTTTACTGGAAATAAAATGAACGACGCAGAGCAAATGATGATCCACTAGCACGAGAGAAACAGAAACGTATGACATCAGAGAGTAAATGAAACAGAACCAAGTGGAAACAGAGGAGAGAAAAGGAGAGATGTTCAGGGAAATTATTGTTTCCTCTGGGTGTAGATGGTTCCCTGACAATCATTAACAGTGTGACAACAAGCTCCAGATGCTCTGTAATAAAGGTTCACTCCCATGGCCGTTTAATACACAGCACACTGTCTGTACTCTGAGAGGGCTGCTTGCAATCAAAGGTGGTTAGATTTTGTGCCACAATCTTGTGTTTTCCCCAATGAAAACCGGAAAACAACAAAAAGAACCAAAAATCAAAAAGTCCGAAGGTCCGGGCCAACCCCAAGAACAAAGGGGAACAAGGGGGGCAAAAAAAGTCCAAGAACGGGGGCAAAAAAAAAAAAATTCAAAACCAAAACAAAAAACAAAAAGTTTCCCCCTCGAAACAAACCCCCCGGAAGCCAAAAAAACTCCCCAAACCTCCCCGCCACCCCCCCAAGCAACCCCGGAAAGAATCCTCAACCCCCGCCTTAAAACCAACCTGAAGGCCGCCAACGCCTCAAAACCGGGCCCACTGAAGAACCCCCTGAACCTTGGGGAAGAGGAAAAAAATCCCACGGAGCCAGGTGGGGTGAGTAGGGAGGCTGCTCCAGCAAGGAGATGTTCTTCTCAGCCAAAAACTGTGGGATGCTCAGGACATTGTGAGCAGGCGCGTTGCCATGGTGAAGCAGCCACGACTTGTCCTGCCACAACTCTCACCTATCACAATGAACGAAGGATCCCTTTGTAGACGTGCTGGTTGATCGTCTGAAAGGGAAAACTCGTAGTTTGTAGTTTGGGTTTGAAATATATGTTTTGTGACACCAGTCCTGGAACTTTTCTGACACACCTCGCAACACAGTGGTTATAAGTGACAAACAGGCCTGATAGGAGAATGAACAGCCATTGTGGATGATTACAATGTTTTGTTCTGTGTTATGTTGCAGTTTGTAAAGCTTTTGTTTCATGGCTCTGACTTGCACCTGGTTGGATACAAAAAAGTTTTAAACGCTCTGAACCCCAATCTGATTCTGGGCTTTTTTGTTTGTGCTCCTGTCACATTTTTATATTTACTGAAAAGAAGTAGAGAGAAGTCAGAAATGTCCTCTCTGCAGATGACTCCAGTAGAATGCCATACAGTATTTAAAAAACACAACCATAAAAACACAGGAAAGCCGACTTTCTGTTGTTTATTCTACAGAATTGAAAAGACCTGGAACATTGTCCAAGTGCCTACAGGTGTTACCAATACTGTAAAATACATGGTGGCTTTACATACTATAGAAGTTTCACTACTCACATGTCTACAGTCTCTACAAACTCAGTGTTTTTCAAACTACTCTGCACATCAACTCTAAATATTACACCGTGCTGAATGCTTCTTTCAACAATTTGCTCCTCTACACACTGCTTTGAGCACTTTATTTAATTCCTGAGTATGTTTTATCATCCTCTTAACCTCTCTTGTTGTCTTCTCTCTAAACACTGCCTGCAGTTCAGTCAAGTCGTCCCTAAATTGTAATCATGTGACTGTGTGTCACTGCTGAGTCAGTCGTGGCTACTCAGTTGAATCACAAGCGTAAGAGTTTTATTGTTTTTCACAGAATCTGATACAAACTCTTTATTTTTTGAGACATGTCTGCAATTCCATCTGAGATATTTTGGGGGTTCAGAGGCTTAATATTTGTGTGGACACAGAACAGAAGGCGTCTGGGACAAAGCAGTACAATCAATATAAAAGGGTCACTTTCCCACTGAGTGAGTAGAACTGATGATATTGATAAGAAGGACACTGCTGCTAACATTGTGTAAGAGCTTTCTTTATTACAGCCAGAAGATAGGTTTGGCTTTTACTGAGATCTTTGGGTTATTTCCAAACTACAAACGGTAAAAGCAGAATCTCTGAAACCAGAAGAGCTACTTCTTTCCACAACAGCTGAACAGGTGGATGGAACCAACAAATATGTACAGGTGTCCATCAATGGATCAGCATTTTGGATTTTTTCAAATAAAGAAATAAATCTGGTTCTTCCAGCAAAAATCTCTCTAATTACAAGTACAGTTAATAGCAAATATTAAAACTACTCTCAAAGTTCCAGGAACTTTAGCTTTTCACAAACCAGGAACTGTCAGAGGGGTTCCTCCAGTGAAATAGAATGTATGTTTCCACAGCAGGGCCATATCCATGGGGTTAGGGTTAGTCCATAGTTATTCTAAAAGTTGTGTATTTATAACATGTTTTTTGTGCATAAAAAGCTAAAGTCAATGAAATTTACAAACCTTAAAAAAAAATGTTCTTAATTTTGCATTGAAGAACTCACTTGCACCAGTTTTTGACTTTTTAAAAAAAGATGTAAAGCAGATAATGTGTGACATCTTTTTCAGACACACCCTTAGATACACAACATTTTGTTCACATGACTCTTTAGGGGTTTTTTTTCACTTCTTTTGTTGTCCAATAAAAGGCCAGTTGGGTAGTATGACAGTTTTTTTTTTTTTTTTTTTTTTTAAATAAACCCTCAAGGTTAGTCAGGCTTTATTTTCTGAGCATTAAGAGGCTACTTCTGACAAGTAAAGTGTACTTTTTCTCGATTGTTCCTCCAGAGAAAGTGGTTTAGGTCCATCTAGCTAAACATTTGGCTTGTTTACAACCCGTCTCATCATGTGACAGCTGATTCTTTTATACTGGGACGTCTTTTTATTTTCACTTTTTATTTACGAATACAAAAAAAAAAAGGCTAAATTTAGTGCACAAACAGTAATACATTTACACTATTTTTTCTTCCTTTGTCACATTGTAATAAACGGCGAGCTGAAGTCACACCTCAGAGGTTACAGTAAAAACCCTTGGAGCTAAAAGGTGAAAAGTTGTGCTGTCTGTCTCAGTGGTTCAGGATGTCACATCTGCTCAGCTGTCAGCGAGTCGTCCTGCTGCAGAAGTGCTGTAAAAGCTTCACTTACATCACATTCGCTTCAACATATCTGCTGAGCTCACACACTTTCTCTCTCTCTGACACACACACACACACACACACAGTGTAATTATTGGCAGTGACAGCCAAGGTGTGTGAGATGACCTCACCAGAAAGGCTGCTGGCTCTGATGCTCCACTGTGCTGCAGTCACATGTTACTGCAGTGTTTCGTAGTGCAACACACATACAAATGCATGCACTCAGGAATGCAAAATGCCTCAAATACACACACACACACACACACACACGTACTGCAGAGTCACTGTGTGTTTTCTGGTTACACACACGCAGACAAACACACTCGCTCTCTGCTCTGTACCTCGATCTCACATACGTACAGTAAAAGCACACACTCTGCGGGGATGTGTTATCATGGCTCAGCAAACAGAGCTCCATCCCAGCTGGATGGAAACACAAGCAGACTGCAGCAACTTCACCTCCATTGTGTTGCAACAATAGGATGAATTCAACTTTGGATTCATGTAAATCTTAAACCTTCAGCATGAGGTCAACGGAAGCTAAAAAATAACGTGTGAAAATATGTTTTTTGATGGTTGCTGTGCGACGTAATCCTGCTAAATCAAGTGAAAGACCCATTTTTGTCAATTTCGAGGAGCATTGTGTGAACGGATGCAGCGGCACAGTGTGAAATCAATTTGTGTTTGTAAAACAAGCTAACAGATACTCACACATTCCAAATCCGCACATTATTGCTGCTGTAGTTATTTTTAGTTCCTCTTTCTACCTCACTGTTGAATAAAAACCAGGGTTAAAAGGTAAAGTCTATAAATGTTGGACACGTGTCCTTTAATGTATTACTATCACTGTTACTGGATGTTTTACTGTTGGACAGCTGACAGGCTTTTCACATAAATTCTTGTGTACATGTATATGTTGGCCTGTTACACATTTACACATGAGCACATAGCTGCCTTTACCTCAGTATATTCAGACCTCATACATGAAAAATGTCAAAGATATAACATTATTTTTACAATAAAAACATCTTGTACTTTTACTTTTAATTCCAGACAATAATCACTACAGTTTTATTCTGTACTTACAACCTCTAAAATGCTGTGTTTTCTCACATAAATGCAACAAATGCTAAATCTAATAACATAGAAGTGATGTAATGTTGAATTTAGAGCTACAACAACAAGTCAATTGATCAATCAGTCATCCAATATTAAATGAATCGACAGCTCTTTACACGTTTTAGGAAAATAAGTTCGAACTCTCTCATTCTATCTTCCTACAATGTGAATATTTTCTTGTTTCTTTCCTTTTCTCTGAAACTAAACTGAAGATCTTTAGGTTGTGAACAAAACAAGACATTTAAAGGTTTGGCTTTGGGCACTAATTGACACTTCTCACTATCTATTTTCACTTTAGACACTAAACAAAGAAAAATAATGGACAGATTAATCAAAAATGAAAATAAACATTAGTTTCACCCGAGTAGAATTAACTCATCAACTTATTTCAGTTGTGTAGAACTGGTAAAGCAGGGATTGACTGACTAGACTCAAGGACAATCTACAAAGCTCTAGTTGTTGCTTGATAACATTTATCAGATCAGATCTTCAGAGACTTTGGTTAGAAAATCAACCTGAAGTAGCACAAGTGTGTCCATGGATTCTCCACTGTGCTGTTAAATAAGCATGAATCTTACGAGAAGATGATAAAAAACGAGAACTACAATCTTCAACTACCATTCTTTTACCAGACTTCTACCAGAGGTCCCACTGACGCTGCTATTTCCAGTGTATTGTATCCAGACAAAACCAATATTAGATTTAATTTTTTCCTCTCCTGCTAAAATAAATCACACATCGAAACCGTCCACTGCTCTGTCAAAATTCTACCTCACTAGTTTAAAGTCATCTGGTCCTTTTTCACCGTACTGTAGGTGCTCCTGAAAAGCGAGCTGGAGGAAGAATAACGAGGCAGAACTAAAAGGTTTGCCCTCGCTGACATTGAGGCCAGATGAGCTTTCCACTTTTCATTCAGTCGGTAGCGCAGAAGTCAGGTTTATTCCAGCACTTCATCACATCTGAGGCCTCGGATGACTTTACAACTTCCACATTATTAACACTGAGGCGAAAGGAAAAGCACAACACCTCTCTGTTGAAGAACGGTGGACGGTGAGGGGCAGAGGAACGAGTGGAAGAGACAGAGGATGAAGAAAAGCAGGCAGATGGTGAGAAATGAGGAGATGAGGAGACACCCTGTTGTCTCAGACTGTACATCTCATTGATCGGTAATGATTCTGACGTGTGCCCTGAACATCCGACCAGATACGTCAGTCTGGAAAGCCACTGTGTCAGAAATATTTTCTATAAATACTGAATATTTTCACCTGCAGTCATGTCATATTCTTGTTACTACTTCGGTTAACCCACTGAGAACATTGTATAATGTTGAAATAAGCAGCAATTTATCCAAAATAACACAAGTGAGTGACATAAGGCAGCAGCTACACCTCAGTTCAAATCAGGTATTCATTAATGCAGATGAAGGACCGCTTCTTTAACAAAAACTAGCACAAGGATTCAAATTGCATCACTGTTCAATTTAATGACTACTTGCCTGTGTTATTCTAAGAAAACTTTAAAAGCAAGCTGCACAGTGACTCCAACTGGCCCCATTTAAAAGGACATACATCACGTCAAATCTGAGCTTCCGCTAAAGAGATTTCAATTTGTATAATCTGTTACTGTTATTGATTAACGGATCTTTTATCCCAGGATCTGAAGCTTTCCTGTTTTCTATAATGCGCATCCATCCATCCATCCATCCATCCATTATCTATCCACCGCTTAATCCTCACCAGGGTCATGGAGTCTATCCCAGCTGACTCAGGGTGAAGGCAGGGGACACCCTGGACAGGTCACCAGTCTATCACAGGGCTACACTTAGAGACAGACAACCAAGCACACTCACATTCACACCTACGGACAATTTAGAATCACCAATTAACCTCTACATGTTTTTGGACTGTGTGGGAGGAAGCCGGAGAACCCGGAGAGAACCCACGCTGCACTGAGAGAACATGCAAACTCCACACGAACCGGCGACCTTCTTGCTGCGAGGCAATGGTGCTAACCACCGCTCCACCTTGCAGCTCATAATGCACATCCTTGCATGTTAATGTAAAGATCACCAACAACAACAGGTCTGACAATGTACAGCGTGCGATCATTACCATCACATTCCATTGGTCCGTCTCTGGTTCTAACATCAGGTTATTCCTTACATTCGAAAAACTGGAGAGACTGATGATAATAAACGTCCACTGTTGCTCTTGTTTGTAGCGAACATTAATGTGGTCAACAGGATCCACACATTCCTTTAACTATGCTGCTGTTACAAAAAATGCAGTTTAGGGATCAAATTAGACCAAAACATCAGCAGCAGAAGCTCACAATTATTATTATTTTATTTTTTTTGCAAGAATCCAGAAACACCCAGAAACGTTCAACCAGGAACCCAATCTGATCCATGTATTAATTCAAAGCTCTGCTCTGGACCCACAGAGCCGTGAAATGTCAGATCTGAAGCTGGCTGGGAGACACAGACGTGATTGGCACCAATTTCACAACAGATTGCCTTTAACAAGTTAATTTACAAATTGTCAAAACTGCTAATTTGACTTGGAACACCTCCGTCTTATTTGTCTTGGAACACTTCTTTAAATGTAGAAACCTACTTGACAATGAAAGTGATGCTGATTAGCAACCTTCTCCTCTGGACACATAAAGTCCATCCAATCGAGAAAGTTGGTAAAATATATCCAGGTTTTTGGTTATTCCCCTCTTGCCTTGTAATCCACCTGTTATTTCAGCTTTAAAGTCCACTTGCTGACGCAGTGACGGATGTTTACAGTGACTGAACCTGAGCCGACTCACTGTACGAAACCTGCACCCGTCCCAGGTTGGGTTTCAGTTCCCACAGTTGGATCTGCAGCCAGTGAAAGTTCTCCTCTTCGGTGCCAGTAGGTCAAGTTAGTGTCAAAATTTTGAAGTCTCGATTTGTCTGTTTAATTTACCAGTGGGAGAAGATTACATTCAGGGCTCGCTGCCAGAAAGGCTTCATGAAGTCTGGTGAGGTGAAACAAGGAGCAACAAAGTCGTCACAGGGAGCAGGATGTGGTGGAGGAAAGGGTCAAACCCAGCGAGTTGACTTACTGATGGAGGGTTTTTATTATTATTTTCAATTTTCTAGCAGAAGTTTGGTCAGGTTACTTCAACAAAATGTCTTTGGTAGGCTTTGGAAAAGTATAGTTAAAATACACCCTTTCACAACATTGTGTTATAGAGTATTTTTGCCAGAAAGCCATGAAGGCAAACACCAATATTCACCAGAATTCATCAATGATGGGCATATTTTTAACCCTCCTATTTCCTCTGGGGTCAATTTGAACCTATTCAGTGTTTAGCATCTCTAAATAAGTGACTGACATCATTTTTTAAATTCTATTCAAAGGGCTATTTATGCATAAACCTGGTTAACAATTTTAAATGTGATAATTTTCTGGAGGTTTAAATTGCTGGGCTCAAATTGACCCAAGAATAAAAGCTATCAGTAAATTTGAAGGTAATAGGAGGGGCATCAGACACCTCTAGCTTTCTCGGGTTTCACAATTCTACGCTTTATCCTCCACTTTAACCACCATCTATCACTGCTAACCAGCTTCTGCTTCCTCTGCTTTCCCATCAACTAACTGGTCTCTTTGCGGGACGACGCCTCGGATCGATTCTGCTGGAGAACAGCTTCTCACTTTAAAGTTTCTACTCTCTGGAAATCAAACAACTATGGGGGATTTTAATCACACAACTTTCAAAACAACCACTCAAAAGTGTGAATCCAAATTAGTCCAATGTTCCCTCCTGGATGCAACTGCAGATGAGTCAGAATGAGGTTTACTGCCATGTAGGGTTTCACATCCTAGAAATGTGCCGTGGTGTTGTGATGGTTAACATTAAAAATTCTGGAAAGAAGGATGAATTACCGAACGGAACAAAACACCAACACACAGACGCAGCAAACAAAACAACCTCAGTGTTCCTCAATGCAACAATCTGGGCCCCGGTTCCAACGAACAATCGATCTGCTTGTCAGAAATCCATAAGCCACAAAGTTTAATTGTTGTAAACCGCACAGAGAAATGCTTTTATACTTTAACAATTACTTTAATGCACATTTAGAAATGTTCAGCTTTCAGCTCGCTGCCCTTAATGATTAATGTTGCTGAGTCACTTTAAGACAGAGGACGTTCAGTGTTTTAGCTGCAGCTCCAGGCGGACGCTGCTGCTGCTGCTGCTGCTCTGAAAGCTGGTTGTTTTGGTGCAATGGGCAGAATTTCATTAAATTTCAAACTGGAAAACAAAGACTCTCCAGTGAAATGGATTCGAGTTTCACAGGGAAATCTAAACATCCCAACAGCTGTTGACGGAGCTCAGGGGACGACCTCCTGCATTGACTCGGATTCTACGTGTGACAACTGGCATGTTTGAAGTGCAGAAGTAAGAACAGAAGTAATAAATACAGAGCCGTACTGATCACGTGGGCATGTTGTATCATGGTAAATAGTTCATGAGGTTGCAGTTTCTTGTGCGTAAACAGCTTCTCTCACGAACATGTGGATCCTGCTGCTGTGTGACAACTGCAGGGATTGATTTAACTCCGAAACTCATCTGCATACAATCAGCTGGAAGCACGAACAGATCTTCACATTTCAGAAAAAACTCTGGACTACATTCAGTGGCAACAGTAAAACTACCTGGTGAACCTGGTGAATCTATAGATGTGGATGTGATTCATGTTAAATGTCTGTAGGCTGACTGACTGACACACAAACTGTATTAGCATGTCAGAGTCGGAGTGTAGATTTAAGGAAGGAGACAGAAACCGGCAGATCAGTTTCACACACAAGTTTTTCGATTAAATTAAACCGTATGGTTTTGTGTCTGTGCTGTTTTTAGGGATACACGATATATTGGCGACCACATCGGTATCGGCTGATATTATCGTTTTTTCCTATATATCATATCGGTCTGATGAACAAAGATAGCCGATGTGAAAAACCCATGATTGTCTAACATTAGTGCCTTCATCTCTACATTTGATATCGCTGCTACATCACAGATGCTTTTACTTAAATGGACTTGAACGTTAAATATGTTTAAATATGTTTTACTTTTGTTATGTAATACAGAAGACTATGTGTCTAATTTGGTTTGGGCTTGTTTTGAATAGTTTTCATGTTCTCACAGTGCTTACTTAAGTCTCATTTTTCGGTGTTAACAAAAATTGAATATCGACATCGGTAATATTGGTTATTGACGATATCAGAAATCTTAATATCGGTATCAGCCAGAAATTTTAATATCGTGAATCACCAGATGTTTTACAGCTTTTTTAAATAATTTCTTATTTTACATCAAAGGTGATTTAACAAAGAACATTAATGTTCTTGATAAAAAGAGATTTAACAATAAACATGAATACAATATGTACACTGTAAACCCTTTTAAAGTAATTTAACAGAAATATAAAGTCCCCTGCTGCCTTAAATATGCCAGTTAACTGTATTTCAGTTGCTTCATTAAGTTCATCAGATGTAAGACTTTCTAGGTTAAATGAACTAAACTTGAAAACACAAGTGCAATAAAACTTGGTTAAATCAGCTGGTCACAGGTTACAGACAGACTTTCCTCTTAGATTTTCTTAGTTTAATGATTTTTTTTTCTTCATTTAACTTTGATACCCTACAGTTTCTGATGCTGAACACATCCTTGACCAAAGTCAGTACAAAGAGAATCTGTGAGGCTTCTGCCAGTTAGACTGAGATAAATAATAAGTCGGCAATTGTAGAGACCAAATGCAACATAACTACAATTGTTTCGATTATTATAAAAGGAAACAACCATAACCTAAGTAACAAAGACATCCAGCAAGTTTCTGCTGTGTTTGTTTTATCAAGGCACTAAAGAAAGCGTCTCTGGGGAATTGAATTCTCCTTATATGCTAGTTTTGTATTTTATAAAGTCAGTTTAACGAGTTGAACGAACTCTCAGCTGTCTGTTTATGCAACTCATTATTTTAAAGTATCTCAAGTTTCAAGTCTCAAGAAGATCAAACATTTTTAAGTTTTTATGGAGTCTGAAAACATTTCTTTTTTGACATTTTAAGTTCAAGTTGAAATTAGCAAACTAATACAATTACATTAGAGGAACTAGAAAAAATGAGTTGATTCGACTAAATTCCTTCATCATGTTGTACAGTGTAGTTCATGTTTCTCCTGCTAATTTGACAGCATCTGAACACACTCTTAGCCACACACAAATGCTTAGGAGACACTCATTAATCGGATTTTAGTCATTTTCCCATCATCTTTGCCTTAGAAAGCTTTTGGTAAATGGGTCTTTGTTTATTTCCCAGTGGGTTATTTAATTTGCCTCATCCACAAGATTCAGCTGAAACGCTGTCAGCAATTAGCCGAACAATATTCCAGTACTTAAGGATTTTTAATCACTGAATTATTTAGGCTATAAAATCTCAGCAAACAGTGTACGACAAAGCGCAAGGATCGGATTGGACAACTCCAATTCAGCAGTATAGGCTTGCTAATTGCTAATTGATCAGGATAAGCAGCAGTTTTCACAAAGTCAATATCTAATCAAAGGACTCATCTTTCGTTATAAACTGTTTTGTCAAATGTTTCATTAAAAGACAGAAAGCACAAGAACAGATCCATGAGATGGTTCCACATCAGTCGCTGGGTTCGAATATTTTGAGGATCTGTGATATGAAAACATTAGCGAGACCCTGTGGTAAAACATCTGCTGTCAGTCTGGTCCTCAGTGTCACACAGCAACACCCATATGCCACATACAGAACAGAGCCCGCAGGCTTATATAGTCACCAGCGTTTTAAATAGTCTCTCTAACACGCACTTCCATGTTTCCACCACTTTAGAGGACACCACATTGACTTACATTAATTTCCTGGACACTCATCATGACCAGAACTTTAAGTAAAGCGAACCTTTCCCGAAACCTTAAACCAAGTCTTTACCCGATATATCGACTTTATACAATGTGACTGTGTGAACAGATTTATGATCTCCACAACATGAAGGATGCACACGTGGCCCGAGGACGTGTTCCTGCTGATCGTAATCATACCAGCTGTGCATCAGTATGCCAGGCACTATGCGAGATGATACGACAGACTGATGGTCGATCATAAAGGTTAAAAAAATACACGCACGCAACTCAGTCAGATGTGCCATCTGCGTTTAGCATCACTGCGACCACACCGACCTCATCGGTGTCACTGTGTGCTCTTCAGCTATACGCTTCACCATCTCAAGCGTAATGGACGATATAAATACAAAAGAGCCACGTCTGATTAGCGGTGAAAGCTGTGATATCTGGATGCACGTCGAATAAACTGATCTCTAAATGTCATACCAACCCTCTGAACTCCACGCAGTTTCTGGACATTTTGAATCACTATAGGCTCATTTTTCACTGCAATATAAAGTCCTGCACCTCTATGGAAGCAACACATCCATGGATAGAAGTACAAGTTATAACGCTCATAAACTCATAACAAAAGAAAAAAAATAAAGTCGATTTCTTTGACTTCTACATTTTTGCAGATCAGCTTTAGAAACAGGTCGCTATGCTGAATGTATCTGTAACGACGTGCTCCTCTGCAAACAGATTTTGAGCCACTCTGCATATCTTTCATTGCTCAAGTATGTTTCATGTTTCTCTGAAGCTCTCTGATTTGTTTCCGTGCTCGTCTCCGCTCTGCGTTGTGTAAACACAGCCTGCGGTTTGAACAGTCCCTCAGTCTTTGTTACGTGACTCTTGGTCACAGCTGAGTCACTCACACTTATCGGTTGTACCCTTGAGCCCAGATGTTTTTGTTGTTTTACAGGATCGGGTGCAAACAGTTTCTTTTTTTGTTAATTTCTAAATGAGAAAAAAAATCCTTTTTAGATGAAATTTTTCAGCTTAGATTTAGTTATTTTTTTCCCACAGATCAGCACGTCACACAATTAACTCAATGGCTGAAAGTAAAAAGTTAATCAGCTGAGATAAGTGGTGTAATTTTAGCCTTTAGTCTGCAAAACCTTGCTGCCCCATTGCTTTATGAGCTGTTTTGTTTATTTTGCTGAATAAAATACTTCATATTTATACTTGTAATTAGATTACAAAGCTTAATTTGAAGACCAATGGACTCATTTTGGATAAATGCTAAATGCTAAGCTAGTTAGCATGAAGTAAAAAGCTAGACTAATCTAGCATGAACACAAGTAGAGAAAAGTCATTAACTGTGCCAAGTATGAAAGAGAGTAATACTTAAATAAAATATCAATATAAAACAATAAAAACACTTAAATTAGCCGTCATAAGCTAACGGTCAAAGCAGATCAAAGACGTTTGTAGCAGCAAAACATTTGAGTCGACTGAACCGAACAATAGTGAATTATAGCTAATGAATTCAACTATTTATCCAAAAGAGAAAACAATTCTTTCTTTCTTTAATAAGTTGCACAGACTCACTTTAATGTGGAAAATAAATACAAATAAAAAAAAGATTAGCATAATGTGAATACAGGTCTATTTGGGATATATATGTTTAAGCGTTTACTGAAACTATTCAGCAAACTGGCTCGATATTAAACCAAAAACTTACAGTGTTGGTCAAAGTTTGTCAAATGTCAACAGCTGCTAATCAAATAGTCCCGATATAGTTAGAACTATCTGGGTCCAATAAACGTTATATTCACAAAATAAAGTCTGCAGGATCCAGTGTTTTTCCTTTAACCCTTTTGTCTAAAAGTCAAAATATCGAGACCAGTGATGCTTTGATTTTGATCATTCTTTAAGAATATTTTGGAAAACAGAAGCACATGCAATTCTGTCCCCATGTTTTCATTTAAACAATAAAATCCACCGACATGCCACAGATTGGAGTTTTTGCCAAATTCCGGCCCGCAAAAGCTCTATACTGTTGCGTGTCAAACCGTGACAGCTAGACAGGTTAACATTCAACTCAGTGAACCAAACCGTGCCACTGGCTGGGTGCTAATTGTGTGTGTTTGTGTGTGTGATGGAAATGATGCTAATGCAGCACTGTCTCCAGGCTGACACAGCGTAACAATGACAGGGAGGGATGGAGGCCGAGAGGAGGACTGGAACAGACACCGAGAGACAGAGAAAGCAAAAGACAAAAAAAAAAAAAAACGGAGACGTGGAAGACGAAATACAGATAGAACGAATGAGGATAAAGGCTAAAATGCGGAGACAAGGCAGAAAAATGAAGCCTGAGAGACGAAGACAAAAAAAGACAGGCCTTTTAGCTAATTTAAGTGCAGACAGGGTTGGCCGGAGCGTCGAAGCAATTACACTTAATCTTTGAAACAACACACAAAATGAGGAGGATCCCTCGTGGCTCTGGTGTTATAGAGCTCGATCTGAGGAGTGTCTGTATTTTGTGCAGCTCTACTAACAAAAAAACAACAAGTCCAGGATCAGTATTGTGCTGATATTTGAATCACACGATCTCTCAATTTCCACCATTCTGAATTCAGCCAAAGGGCCAAACATGCTTCAGTATTCTGTACACCACACTGTGGAAAACAGCATTAATTATTAACACACAATGTCTCTGTAATAACCAGGGGAAAAGGCTAATTAAGGCAAATGTTAAAGCTTAACATTAGCAAATTATAACTGCATTACAATTACTGTTAACATAAAAATTCGGCAGTGAGAAAGTGGGTAACGATGAATAATTTACAGATTTTATATTATTAAATTTATCCAAAAGAGTGCAACGGAATGGCAGTTTAATTTGAAACTACAAAGCTAATAAAGCTGGAAAGTGGTGCATGTTTTTTTTTTTTGCCAAGGTGACCAACAGCAATAAAATAGGCATCCGCTGGTAACGTTATTATTATTATTGCTGCAGCCAAATAATATTTATTCTGGTCGTCTACTGTTATTGTCTACTTGAACAAAGATGGGTTTTGCAGAGACAAATCACAATATGAAAAAGGAGTTAATCAGACTAACACATTACATTTCCTTTGTCATTAATCACCTTAAAACTTTTAAACGTGACCTACATGTACATGAAGTAGCTCGACCGGTCAGCCTTGAAGCTAACATCGGCTAACACGGCTAATGGGGTTGTCATGATGCGATAAACCGATCAGATAGAATCCAAAAACAAGCAATGTAATGTCTTAATCAAAGTTTAACTTGTTCTTGGACAGAAGGCAAGTAAAGATTTCTTTCTTCTGTCTGTGAACTCTCTTATTGCTGTCTGACAGAGCCTGAGGCAAATTCAAAGAGACTCCTTCAAGGTCTGCTAGAAGCTCCTCTTCCACCATATTTAAAATTGCAGCAGAGGAATGAGGAACACTTGGCCTTGACTGACCAACCACAGCTCACCGTAGAATGGACAGAGATGCAAACACAGGGGGTCTGGTGGAGCGTTAACAGTCAATAGAAGCCCATTTCAGGCCCTGACCGTGCGGGTACCTGTATTATACCAGAGCTGGCACTGCTACTATAGCCATGTTTCCATATAACTGTCAGCCGAATTCAAAGTCAACTAAAAGGAAAATGCAAATTAGGCTTGTTTCCATGAACCGCTTTGGAATGAATAAACGAGGCTGTGTATTGTCACTACTGGCTACGTTACACATGGCTGTAATAGACAGAGTAGAAGTCAGAAAAAAAAAACGGTTATTGGCCAACTGCTAGAAATATATGGAGAGGAAGAAACTAAAACTTTGACTATTTACAAGAGAAAAGTTGGAAGGGTTAAATTCATGCTTTCGTATCACCTGGTACCGGATGTTTCATGCTGTTTGGAGACTAAGACAACAAAAGACGTGATCAGTCATGTGACTTAAATGTTTGCATGTATTTGAAAAAGATATTTCCATCGACCTTAACGCACAATAACCCCTTTTAGAAAAGTCCAAAAACAGCTAAAATGAGCATAACAGCTTCTCTACATTTTTTATTTTTTGAAATTAGGACACTACTGTTGACTTTATCTAATGTGACACTGCAAAATAAATAAATAAAACTACGTTATGGAAACACAACCTGTGACAGGCTCTCAGTACGAGTGGCACCAAGTAGCTAACATTAGCGTTTGCTAGCACTAAATCCAACGCACTAGCTATGTCGGCACAGCGCAGAACGTATTACCTTCATAATAAAAGCTGCAATAATGAGCCTTGTTACATGGCGTTTTTACTCCCTGTTTAATTTAGTTTTCAGTCACTGTTTTGTGTCGCTGTCATTTTCACAGCTTTTTTTTTTAAAGAATAGCCACCAAAATACTTAGTTATATTTAGGAGAAGGTCATGGGTTGGGTTCTGTCACTATTTTCTGACATTTTCTGTCACTGTTGGCTTTTGTTTCGTCGCTGTTTTTACTTTTTGCAGCGAAAATACTTGCTGAAGTTTAGTAGAATCCCAGTGTGGGATAAAATACATCCATGCAAATGCTAATCACAAAGCTCTAATTGTTTTATTTTACATTGCTAGTGTGACAAGTCCTGTCTCAAGAATAACCCCTAAAAACGTAACCACTGGACAATTTTACTGACTTTTTTGTGAAAATAATACATTTCGCACTATGGAACAATGTGCTATTATGTTTTTATTTTTCCTGAGACTGGGCTACGCTCTGGAATTAGCACAGCTATCTGCAGATCCATGAGCTCAGTTTGCAGATACAGCAGAAAAATAAATCTCATTCATGCATGACATAGCGATCAGGCCTGCTAATGCTAACGCTACCCCACAATGTAGCTACAGTGAGCGAGTGCTGCTTTTATATAGCTGCTACCAGTCAGCAGACTAAAAACTGCCACTAAAAATACATCCCAGATAAAACTACACATGGACACGGTGATGTAAAGAGACCACTGGTTCAGGCCCACTGAGGAACCACAGACAATACATGTGGATGTTCCCCCAAAAGAATAGAAATACTACTGCCGTCCTTTGTTAGCGCAGATGACCCCCTCCCCTTGAAGTCTGAACAAATCCCCCTCTATAGGCTATAATAATCCATGTTTCAGTGTGTCTACAGGGCTTTTGTGTCTGCTCTATTTAACTCTCCTGCCTGAATCCTGTACTCTTCATCCTTCACTCTCCTGCACTTTTTGCTTTTATCTGAATTGCTTGAGCTCCAGTATCTCCGTCTGTCTCTCATACCTGCACTGTCGAGTTCATATTGAAGGTAAAGCATCATTACACAGCGCTTGTACTACGTCTCTGCAGTGTAAACAAGGTTCCTATACTCCAAAACCTCTACAGAACACTTGCAGCTACTTGAATTGTGTTACAAGGATGGGATCCCAGCAAATACCACAACCAGGTCACAGTGACTGTCTGAGTGCTGGGGGAAAGACCGGGGACATTTTGAGCTCCAGAAAATGAATAAGTGGGGCTAATTAAATGAGAAGAGCGGGTTTTCCCTCTGCCAGGTATCTTAGCAACTGATATCATCAGTCTCACCACAGCTTAGAAGAACTTTATCTGTGATGTTTCACTTGACTGAAATCAATCTGCCTCTAGTCAAACTAATATTTATCTGCAGCTCCTGACAAAGATATGAGGCAAATACTTCACCCATCATCCTAAACACAAGAAGGTGTCAAACAATATTTACCTAAGGGACATTTTTACAAACTTATCACAAAGGACAAAGCCTGTAAAGCAGGTGTATGATTGTTTTTCTGTGGTTCTGAGACTTTATCAGGTCTGAAAATAAACTCTGATCATGTCACAGCCGTGTCATCAGGGTCACGTCAGTCAGAGCTTTCAGAATGAAGTGGTTTCAGAGAAGTCCTGCCGCTGAAATTGAGGCCGTTTTGTTCCAATGTGTTGGTTTTTCATCACTCAGGGGCAGTCTAATGAAAGATGCTATCAGGCTGAATGATGGGAGGTGTTGGCGTTTCAGGAGACTGATCCATAAAGCGTCTGCCAGCTGAGAAATTTTAGGCCTTTCCAACTATCTACCCTAATGTGAGGCTGGTTATTGAATATTTCATTCCTTAAATTTCTTAAAATGAAAAATGTACGTAGTATGAGGTCGTATGTACTTGATAGGTAACAGTCAGCTGTAAAGTATTTCAACTTCTATTATAATCTAGATGTTTTAGATCATATGTGGTTGTCAAACTTTACCTTAGTCTTCATTTTTGATTTAATACAGTGACATATTGTATGTTTTGTTGTAGCTACTCAACAGGGAGTTTATGTTTTTATATGCTTTCAGTGAATTAATGTTGTGTAATTGTTAGATAGCTGAGAACACAAGGTGGACTGCTCATAATACCAGTGTTTGTTACGCAATCAGACCAGCATATTACAATTTTCCACTTCATGCAAAAAATGCTTCCAGTATTTTAACAGCATTTTTACAACTTTTTAGTTCTTCAAAGTACATTATCAAAACCAACTTGCAGAGATTTTAGTTTAATGGTGAAAGTGTAGACCTGTATAGCCAGGTTGCATGTCTTTAAACCAAAACAAGCACAAGATGCAGCAATAATATCCCTGCAACATAGTAGCAGGAGGTTTTTTGGGTTTTTTTGGTGAACCATTTGCATGCAGGGAGACAAGCAATGTCATTAAAATTGCAAATTTACCAAAAGTACCAAGCAGATCTGCCAAACTGCACACTCAAAATCTTTGGCAAAACTCGCCATTTTCAGCGTGTAGGTTGCTGCTCGAGAGGTTGTTGCCGTGGGAAGTGAGGCGATTTCGAAAACAGTAATACGCAGATGGGTCAGTTTGATACCGGAAGTCTACGTTCGGTGAGTCAGACGAGTAAAGGCCTGACGACAGAACTTTATCACTCAGCTGCCACTTTGCATCCAATTTATAAACTGTAAATTTCAACAGGGAATACAAATAATTATCCAACACAGATGTTCAAAGACAGTCGCAGTGAATGGCCTGTGAAAGTTATTTGGCCAGATAAAACTACGAGCTAGAAAACAAATGGTATCAGCAAAAAAGAATGCAGCATGTTTCTGTAACTGAAATGAGTCCCAGGGTTTAAATGGGGGGGATTCATTTTTGCAGATGAAGCACTGAATTTCTGAGTGGCTGTTTAAGCAAAGCATGTTATTTTGAAAATTTAAGCAATTCAGTAAAACATTATAGAAGCTAAAATGTGGCTGCATGCTTTGGGAAGAGCCAAGACGAGCAGTCGTAGGCAGATAGCACTCATTAGGCTTAAACATGAAAAACCACTGGTGTGCTCTTTTAATACTGCAGCAAACTCACACACTTCACCGTTAATTATCTCTTTCAGCCATTTTATCAGTCTGAAACTGGAGATCTGTGTCAGACGACTTAAATTCAAGCCCAGTAATGTCAAAATGTCTGCTCGGCGGATTTTTCTCCATGCCTGCCAGCCAACTCGAGTCTGACCTCCTTCAGACTAAATGAAGGAATCAGAGTCACATTAAGCGAAGCTCTGGATCTTTTTTTTTTACGTCGTTGCAGGAGCTGCCTGTGGCGACTCACCACTCTTGGTGTCCTTTCCGTCCAGTAAGGGTCGGTAGTCGCTCTTGGACACCGTCTCTCCCACCTTGTCGTCGTAGCCCTCTTTCTCCAGCGAGGCCACGAAGTCTCTCTTCAGCAGGGCCTCAGCGGGGGCCCCACCTGGGACCCCACCTCCACCCCCACCCAGAGCATCTCTCAGGCTCAGGTCCATAGTCCTGTTACTGCACAGAGAAGAGAGAGACGGCTGTTGTTAGATTCGTTACTCTTTGCTTGTTGCTATTTTTTTCCTCCCATACGTCACAGTGAAAACCAAACCTATTGTTTGTGTGTGACTGACCACTTCACACTCATCTACAAGCCCGTCAGTCCAGGTGAGCGGTGGTGTGATCACGAGGCTCACACTATTCTGTGACAACTCGCAGCCAGTAATAATGACAATCATGCAAGAACAGATGAAGAAACACATGCATTCTGTCTTTTCACTCCCTCTCTGCTCTCTTCAGTCAATTCAGTAAGACAGGCTTACTTGAGCAATTCATTACAAGCGTTCATATTAATTAATGCTTTAGTTGTGACAGCTACAATAACATTAGTCGTTATAACACCAAAACCCCAGGTCAAGAGCTTTTGTAATACAGACCAAACAATGCAATCCAAAAATATATTGAATGGCTGGTTAGAATCGTTGCCTCGCAGCAAGAAGGTCGCTGGTTCGCGTCCCAGTGAGGACACCCGGGAACTTTCTGCGTGGAGATTGCATGTTCTCCCAGCGTGGGTTCTCTCTGGGTTCTCCGGCTTCCTCCCACAGTCCAAAAACATGTTGAGGTTAATTGGTGATTCTAAATTGTCCGTAGGTGTGAATGTGAGTGTGCTTGGTTGTCTGTCTCTAAGTGTAGCCCTGTGATAGACTGGCGACCTGTCCAGGGTGTCCCCTGCCTTCACCCTAAGTCAGCTGGGATAGACTCCAGCCGGTCAGTAAGCAGTATTTTTTTCAGATAATATGCATAAAACTTCATTATAACCTTTCAGAAAAGTGAAATTCAGGTGGGCGGAGGGGAAACTAGACTTTTGCACCTCCTCTTGGCTCCATTTTTTAGAAAATCTAGCCCGGGCCAAGTGGCCTTCAGCCAATCACAGGTCATTCCAACCAACTCAAGTGAGCTGGTGTAAAGGGTCCACAGTGGGAGAAGGATGTGGTGATGCAATGGGATAAATACAGGACTTTCATTCAGGACAGTGGAGTTTGAATAGTAGATTTATAATATAGTGTATTAACAGGGGTGGCTTTTATTTTCAGGTATGCCGAAGGTACCATGTGGAGACTTTTTTTGCATGATAGACATTCTTGAAAACAAAATGAAGACAAAAGTTGCCTCTTGAAAGCAACACATCTGGCAAAAAAAAACATCTTTCAATTTGCTGCAAGCACTGCTATCACAGTGAATTCTGCTCAGGCAGGTAAAGCTCAGAAAGTTGTGAAATGTTGCTGGATGATGATTTGTGACGTCACTTCATCATATTTTTGATGATACTTCGTGACAACATTTAACATCTGTTTACTTCTCTCCTACGCTTTGTGCTCACATACACTATATTTCAATACAAATTCCCAATAAAGCCGAGTATAAAATAGTGGCTGAACGCAGTCTAAAAAAAGCCCCATACACACAAACAATAGCTGTACTGAGCGCTCGGCTATATTTACATGCAAAATGATCACTCAGAGGAAAAGTCAGGAACAAAAGAAGGTCTTTCTTATTTTTCTCTCAGCCTCTGTCTGGGTCCTTGGCAACACTGTTTGCACATCCACAGCTCATTCAGGTCTGTGTCAGCTGCCGTCCAGTCGACTGAATGTGCTGCTCGCCTCTGCTGCTCCCTGAACACAGTAGATGTTCACAGAGGTGAGCTGCAGCGGGACATCCAGACTTGTGGATTAGCACTGGAGACCCCCCTCTATGGAAAGTAGCTAAAGCTTGTCTACAATGATAATACATTTGTCGCCAGGTGCTTTTGTGATGAAAAAGTTATTAAAGAGGTCTAAATACAGGAGAAAGTTGTTAAATACAACAGTGAGCTCTGCTGGTAACTATAGAGCTTTACTAGTTACTATCTGTAATTTAACAAAATAGGAAAAATCTGTAAAATAACAGTAAATTGTTGAGAAAAATGAGTTAAGATCCCTCCTCTGGTGTGTTTGGATTCCACTTCTTTTCCCATTTTTTGACTCAGAATTGTCTAAGTGTTGATTTTAGCCAAAATAAATGAATCTTACATTATGAATCTGACAAATAGTTGATATAAATGTCAAAACTTATTGTAATGAATAAATAAGCTCAGGCCTGCACTGGGGTTCTGTCGCCCTTTGGCCAGTCTAAACACAACCAGTCCTACAGTTTGACAAAGAATACATTCACTCAGTCTTAACATAACGTCAATCAGCTGTGGAGTTTGTGATTCGCTGCTCACTACACCTGCTAAATGAAACCAACATGAAAGTTACACTGCATCCCAACACTTAGACAGCATGACCCCTGAACAAACTCGCCTTTCTTTCTGTCCTCTGTTTCTGTTTATCCCTCCGTCCACACTGCCGGCAAACAAGCTGTCATTGTCTTGCAACTGTACCACACACACACACACACACACACACACACACACACTCTGTGGCCAGCAGCCAGGATGAGGACATACAGTAGAGTGTTAGCAGGCCTTCAGCAGAACTGTAGGCCATTGTTTCAGGAGAAGGACACAGTACAGTGGACACCTCACACAACATCCACCTCACTCTGGGTTTCTACCTCTTCAACAGTCTCATTTTCACTTTCCCTCTATTACTTTATTCCAAATATAATTTACTCTTAGTTATCGTGTCTGGTTTTGCCTCCCGTTTCTCTAAACTGAATTCTCATCAATGTAAATGGTCACTTATACTTTGGCTTATAATCACAGTCTCTCTCCCTCACAGCCACCCACAAAGGATGCACTCAATAATTCCATCATCCCAATGTAAAAAAAGATCCAATCCCAAATAGGAGCTTCCTAACCTCCGTTACCCTCTTAGCGCATTATTCTGCAATATTTATCGCTCCATTGAAGACGTTTCATAAGCCAGAACACTCAGTGGCCTGGAGTAGAGGTTCTTTGTTTTTTTCACCCATTCTGCTCGTCATCACCAACAACAGACGCTTTTGTTTAATTACTGATGTATATTTTTATGTAACCTGCATAGTTATATAGTGCAATGATCAAAGATTGCATTAGCAATTGTGTCCGTATGGAAGCTTCTTGTTGTTACTAAATTAAAACTGCACTAATCAATGTTTTTGCATTAACAGTGTATAAATCTGTTATGCAAAATGTGACAGGATTCACTCGCAGTAATAAACCCACTGTCAATTCTCACCTTATTGTGCATTTCTGCTTCGCTCAAAGCGACTTTTTAAGCCATTTTAAAACTTTGCTTTGGTTTTCAGGCCTGTACCAGCAGCAAGCAGCTGTTTTTAGTGAACAGTTCTGATAAACCCATCATATGTGACTGGGTCAGCACCATAGGGTGGACAGTGTATGACCAGCTCATGGACACAGTGCAGCATTTTGTTGCTAGAATCAAATATTTGAATCAGAGCAAGAAAGAAGAATTTGACTTCTATTTGTGTGGGGACAACGCATAACAAACTGTCAGAATGGACCACATCTCGTGGTTGTGTAAACAGGAAACAATTTGGTTACACTTTGACTAAAAACAAGGAAATGTTTTTTTGTACAGTTTGTTCTGATGCCTCCCAAAAACCTGTTGATGCAGCTTTAACCCCTCTCTCTGCAGCACCTGCTTATTTTAGAACCCTCTATTAATTGCTTAATGACTTCTCATGTAAACAGCACAGAACCAGGGTTAATGGCTTAAATGGAACACGTTTAGTAAAAAAAAACAAAAAAACAATGCTTTTAACGGCCATTAATGTAGACATGGTACACTGAGTTGTAATCTAAATAAAAGGCAGGATTTTTATTAATTATAAAGCAGCTGTACTTTTAGTTTCACATATTTGTAGCTCATATGATGCTGTTATTGTGAGAACAAGAGTGGAATGATATAGAGCTTTGTTTAGTTAATGAGCAGCTTGTTTTAAAACTTACTCCAAAATAACTAGATGCAGAACACGCAGCTGAAACGGGTAAACTACATATGACTTAAGTTTAAACAGCAGTGCAATCATGGAAGTGAATTTACTTCATTAAAAACTGCAAAATCACAACGTAAAAACACTACATTACATTCCACCATAAATAAGAAAGTCCTGCTTTCCAAATTTCAAATTAAAAGCACAAAAGTATTGGCATCAAAATTGTCAAAAGTAAAAATACTCATTGTGCAAAGTGACCAACTGTCAGTGTTTTATGATTATATTATGGGATCAGTAGTGCTTTATGTGATATATTGGCATTGCAACTGGTCAGGGTGGAGCTAATTTTAACTGCATTATAGACTTTTTGGTAGTTTAATCTATCATAATGTATCATATCAAAATGTTATTTCTAAAGTTAGTAGTAACTGAAACTGTGGAAAAGATACAGTCAAAACTATGATCTTATTGCAATGTTGAAATATAGTGAAGCATAAGTACAAAGTAGCATGAAGCAGAAACTGTAAAGTGAGTATAAATACCTGAAAAAACAAAGTGAAGTGTAACACTTAAGTAAATGCATTTGTTGGGTCAACATTAGTTCAGTCCAATGGAATGACTAAACTCAGTTGGTTTGCTCAGTGAATAATATCAGTGTTTCCCAGAAGCATTATGATGTAACTGGTGGTAAGTAAAAAACTGTATCTGTGCGCATGTGGAAAAGACGGGAAGAAAAATATAAATGATGATGATGATGATGATGATGGTGATGAGGGGTAGTTGGGTGAGGCAGCTGTTCTGTTCTGAGGGATTAAAGCCTATCTTTGCACCCACAATCCTCTGCTCCAGCATCCGCCACCTCTCCCTCCGTGAACCCAACCGTCTGCTACGTAATCATCTCATCCTCCCAAAACACTGACGGTTCTCACGCAATCACACACACACAAAGGCCAGCGACTGGCAGGAATTCAAACACTTTACTGTACCATCATGATACAAGGGAGATTTGGTGGATTTTGTGTGTGTGTGTGTGTGTGTGTGTGTGTGTGTGTGTGTGAGAGAGAGTGTGGACATAGACCATCAGTTAAATTAAGCACCATCGCACTCTTGTTGCCTGACTGTACTGAACACAAATCAGAAAACACAGTTGTTTTGTGAATGCTTTGGACAAACATAACTGAATTTGTGGATTTTTTTCAGAAAAATGACAATTTGTGCCTTTGTGTTTTCAAGTTGCCAAGTTTGAATGAGACTGATAAGGATTTCAATACCAACAACAAATATGTGATAGTATTTTAATTTTTCAACTTGGACAGCATTTACAAAATTCACAATAAACCTTAAGTACAAATTGAAACCATATCCAGATTTCTGAAGATTTTATCCAGAACACTGGCTGCTTTATTGTCTCTGTCTGTACTGTCAATCCAAATGCACACATCGGGAAGTTCTGCCCTAAATCGAATCTGTCAGGTTGACAAAGAAAACTCCACAAAAACAAAACAAAAAAAAAATCTTTATGACAGTAATTAAAAGACTATATGTAATATGCAATATATAGACCACTATTGACTCAAATTAGTATAAAACATACTGTACTTGAAGTGCCATTAAATTTGTCTTTTTGATGCCAAACTAAATATGCAGCCACTTTTAATCTGTTGACTTAAGATTGCTTTCTCCTATTACCATGCAATATTCTGTAGTTGTTGCACGTTCACTGTAGCTTGTGACAGAACCACCAAATTATCAGCAAAGTGTCAGTATGCTGAAAGTTGAGTGGGTCCCCCGCTTTCAGTAAAATAACAGAGAGCTAGCTTTCACAAAAAAAAAAACATAAAAAAGTGTGCTGTTTCATGCTAATGAAACTTGGGAGCAGCTAGATTATTATATATTATATATATTATACCGTCTCAAACCATCAGGGGCCTTCTGCTCGACCATCTCTGATTTGCTTTAAACTTTTATGTCAGACACAATTCATATTTAATATGGTATCTGTGAACTTTTTGATTGATGTATCAAGTACTTTACAGGATAAGTCTTCTTTTTTCACTGGCTTTCAGCTTGTTGGTTTTTTTTGCACATTAAACTTTGAGGCCATGTTTGGATGACAAATTCTTCGGAATTGAGTGAACACTACATATTCAGACTATTTAATCTACTTGAACAAATTGCAGATTTTGAATCAGTGGCATAATGAGAAATAACAGTGAAAATGTCAGGCTTTTGTCTTTAATAGTTCCTAAGATATCGCGGTTTAAGCATAGCTTTAAATTTCAATGTGCGAAAAAACAGTGCTGAAATTGTTTCGATGGGCATTTTTTAAAAAAAAACAAAAAACAATCAGTATTTATATTTCAGCATGAGCTATATCAAGCTAAAACTTCCCAAATATCTTTATAAATATCCAAAATAGTGCTAAAAAGTTGATGATTTCAGATGGAACATCCCTAGTGGCAAGTAGGACAGTAAAAACATCCATTCCTTTGCATTTAACATTCCAAAACAACCACAATATCCAAAGGTACGCTTTTATCCTGCAAATCCTCGTGAATATAAAGCAGAAACTATAACAAAATATTAATTTGTGCAGGGGGATAAAAACAAACCCTGAGGTAGCTCTGCTGTTTCTAGGGTGCAGTAAGATAAAGATGGATATGATGAACACCTGATATTAGAACCCTACTTACACCTGGTGTGAACATGGAATCTGTTTCTGGATAACTTGTTAATGCACGGTTTAAATCCATGTGGAACGTACTGGGATTGTAATGCGATTGGATCAGCTGGTAAACTGAAGTGTCGCCTAGCCCCACTTCTTCCTGTTGGCTTAAACAGACCCGGCAGTAGCTGCAAGTGGCAGCACTATTGAGAAATGACAGCTGTTTGCTTCCCTTGACCTGGGACACAATGTCTATTATACATCCCTCATGGATCAGATAATGTATCCAGATACAGATCACATGTGGGTAAATGACGTATATTTGGCACATCAATAACATATTGAACTAACACTGAAAAGTAGCCATCAGGCCTCCTCTTGTCTTTGTCAGATGATTGTACAGATCAATCATACTGATTTCCTTTAGTCCTATAAATCTAGCTGATGTGGTTCTACACTTGTCTGTCCCAAGCATTGTAAAGTTTGTGTGCACATATGATGAGAATCTCACGAGCATGACTTTGCTCTGCCATCACAATACAATACAATGCTGGTCAGAGCATCATGTGATTATATGTTTCCAGGAAATATGAGGAGAGTTATATTAAGAGGTTACTATCATTCGTGATGTGTTTGTGATCGCTGTTTGTTCACCACTGACTCGATGAAATTGAAAAATAGGTTTATAAAAGGACAAAACTGGATACGAGGTGTATTTTGGTACAGGAAGAGCAGAAATCAACACATCATCCCACAACAAAACACGAAACAGCTGTTTTTGCTCCACGGTGGGATACAAGTTGGTTTTGCAGCTGAGCCGCAGGTCGCTTCAGCTCAGCGATGACTCACAGTACAATATCTAAGTGTGTGCTAATGATGTAACAGCAGTGAATGGAGAGGTTAGTGGCCCTGGGGAGCGACTCCTTGTATTCATGGTGCTTGTTGGTAGATGAAAAAGCTATAAAATATCCATTCATACATCTCTGGGTGATTTAGACAACATGTTTGAATACATTTGTAATCATTTTGACAGCTTGTGTTCATTTTAACCACATATTCTACTTTATGACACCTTATATGGTAGAGTGGTCTGAGTCAGCATCATGTATTTGTTTATTGCTCGATGTCATGAGGATTGTATCACGTCAAGCGGCTGCAACTTCTTCTCCTCCTCAGTATAATCAGACAAAATAGTCTACATCCAGCCTTGTGAACTGACAAACCGAGAAGCAAATCTCTGCTGTAGCAGCACTTTGAGTTTCTCAGCAGTTCTGAGTTCACTGAAGGATCACAAGTGGACAACACTGCAGCTTTCAGTTTTGCTGTCCGGCCCACTGAAGGGTTCATACACAGTTCAGGAGAGAGAGAGAAACAATAAGACAAGAGAACAGAGGAAGAGAGAGCGAGATGATGGGTGGGTTTGTGTTCCTGTCATCTTGCAAAAATTCTATCATCACGGCCTCAGACTAGGAGGCGAGGATCCCTTTTGTATTTGATTCGGTGATACTCGTGATGGTGCATTTCCAAACACCTCTTTTTTTCTTTTTTTTTTTTTACACATTTTAAGTTTGCACATTGAAGAATATGTGTGGAAAGTGGGAACATAGAAAATAACCCCTAAATTTAGTATGATTGGCAAAAAAAGAACGTTTTTTATGCTTGGCTGAGGTGGAAATGTTGGAACATCAACAGAAGCAAAATGCTACAACAGAACAACCAATCTGTGTGGCGCAATGAGAAGACTTTGCCCAATTCTTCTGCAGTGGTTTCATGACATCTGACATCTCACCTAATCCTTGAATAACAAAGTTAGAAAGTGGTATTCATTTGCACTTTTATCGATCTATCTATAATTCATGCAAATAATCTGACTGGAGCGGCACATATAGCTGCTCTAGAGAACATGTTCACATAAAAAAAAAAGACATTTTAAAGCTGAACTAATCAATATTTTATGATTAACAATGGATCAAATGACTAAGAGTAATCTGGAAGGAGTCATCCGTATGATGAACCACCTCTTCAGTTCCCCAAAGCTTTACAGACAGTTTTACCAATAGTCCAAGGAAGAACTATTTGTGTTTGTTGTCTCATTCATGCTCAGAAGTGAGGATCAATGTCAATTTCATCTGTTTGGTTAGATGCAAAACAAGAATATTTCCTAAAATGATAGACTACTCCTTTCAAAGTGTTAGTCAACGTCTAAGATGACAGGGCTGGCAGACGCAGAGGATAAATTAGTGTCCTAATTTAGTTAGGAGCTAAGAATCTGGACAGCTGAAATGTGTCTGGGAGTCCATTAGCGGGGTCATAAATGTCAACGTTGAAAGCGATGTTCATGTCAGTCCAGCTGTGGTTACATCATACTGGAGAAGATATTTTTCTTACTGCTCTTCTTTTGGTGTATTTTCATGTTGTCAATAAAAACCTGCTGCAACAAAGACAAGCAGGGAAGCAGCGAGATAAGAAGCTGTTTATGTAAAAGCGGTGACAAGAGAAAAGAATCACTGATTAAACATTAAAAGCAAAAGGGGAAATAAAGGCACGACTCAGGCTGTGACTTAGAGACGCCTTTCATTTTTCAGCCTCATGCCGTCTAACGTGTTAACAAAAAATCCAGTCATGGCTGCCCAGCCAGTCGCCATGGTGACTCAGCAGCTCCTCGCTGTCTCCTTGTTGATGGGCACAAGCTCCGACACACCCACACACATACATGCACAGTGTGTCTCTGATGAGCTGCAGTTTAGATTACTGCTGACAACACCCTGTGTCAACTTATCCACACGCAGGCACACACGCTCGCTATCTTTGTGAGGACATTCAGTGACATAATGTGCTCTCTAGCCCCTTAACCTGACCTTAGCCATCACAACTTACCCTCACCTAAACCTCAGTCTGACCTCAACCCTCAAACCAAGTCTTACCCAATGAAAAAACGAAACCTCACTTTCCCAAACGTCCTAACTCTGATGGTTATAAACCCACTCTGGTCCTTATAAAGATAGCTGGACAAGTCCACACACACTTAGACAAAGCATCAGTATATGAGACAAAGGTGCAGACAGTCAGCGTATTCAACCAGCCCCAGTACGAACTGCACTAATGTGTCAAATGTGGCTGTGTTTGAGCTTGTGTGTTGTTAAAGTGATCACAAAAACAGTCACAAGAGCCTCTGACGGAGATCAAATGCTGAAAATGAAATGAGAAGTGTAATGGAGCTGTAATAAATGATACTGTATCCTTTCATGCCTTTTACTTCCTCCGGCTGTGTCCATATTCAGATATCGCAGAACTTTGTGTTTTCAGTGCTTGGTGACACAGTCAAACTACAATCGCTTCTGTTTCTGATACATATTAAACACACAGTATGTCGTCTCTGCTGCTAAAATGGTCTTTCAATGTAAACAATGATAAAACATGTAGTTTGATGACGCTTTGAAGAAGTAGTCGTTAAAGTATACACATTAAGTTTCTATTCACGGCATTATCATTTCCATCTAATGAGATAGCAGCAAGTACTGTTATCTATCGCAATGTTAACTTCTAACTTATCATTTGATGAGTTGATCGGCCATAGAGCTAATGCAGCTAATGCTATGTGGTAAATTCAATCATCATTTCTGCATTACCGATGTAGACTTTGCAAGCAGTTTGCATGCAGGTCTATTAAACTACTAACATTGCTACATAATCAGTTGCATTACCCTTATATCAAACACAGGGAAAAAAAAACATGAGGCTTCTGTGGATGTTTCTAAAAGCCTGGCTGTGACTTTGCATTTTTTTACTGGTTATAGCAGTTAGTTACAGATTGTGTTGTAGCACTAAGATTATGCCTGAGGCGTGTTGAGCACAGTGGAAGACTTCTAACGAAATTACGACTTCCGACTGTGTTTGGGCGCCATCGATGGAAAGCATGTACAGATCAAAGCACCTTAAATGTCCGGCAGCGATTGCGTCAATTAAAACTCTTATTCATTAATTATAAAAGTATGGAAGAGCAAAAAAAAAAGCCCGTTAACCATCTCAGCTCACAATATCTGTTTTAAGCATGCTGTCATAACTTCTAGGCTGCACACTGATGTCTGCAGAGTGGTCAGGTTGGGTGGATGATGAAATTTACGTCACGCATACCTTTTTGGACCCTTCCAGGTGTGGAGGATACGACTTGGCCTTTAAAGAGGCATCGCATCACTGACATGCTTTCAACATCAAACGCCCCGTTACATTGAGCAAAATTTCTCTGTTTGAACATTGTTGAAAACTTTTGGGACAATTTAAGTACACAAGTCAACAAAAAAATATAACATCAGTCTAGTTGTATTTTGACATTGTAATGTTGAAAAATTACATATTATACCTTCACTTATGTGGCTGTTAAAAGAACTACAGTCATGTAGTGTTGATTTTTCTTATTCCACATCTTCATTTTCTTGTCAAACCTGATGCCTCCATTACCAACAATGCAGCTGCTAAAGCTCAGGTTAGAGACTTGTTTGTGTTGGGCCAGTAGTGACTAATGTAGCCTTGACTTCAGAGAATCTACTTGCCGTGAGGTCTAAGTGCATGAACTATTAATATCCCACAGCTCCATGGCTTTGCTCACAGATGTAGGTGGACTCTCCAACACCCATAGGTAATGGAATGGAATAAATTTAAATGGCAAACAGTAAGGACAGTGGAAGGAGAGTAAGTATAGAAATGATCCATTTTATACTAAAACTTTTATCAAAAAACTAATTAAGTAATCAAGAAATATACTTTATTTATATTAATATGCCATATTTCAAATATTGATTAGAGAACTCATAACTTAGAACTGAGTTGGAAAGGCTTAAACCAGTTTCTTATTACATGCACACATCACACATTGGTAGTGATCTCAGTTAAATATTTTTACAACTCATGACACAGACCTTTTCACAATGAATATATTAGAACTTTTATTTCAGCATTTTATATTACAAAATATGTAAATTGCCCAATAAGAATATTTTGCCCATATCACTATAGAATTGTAGGGTATTGTTGAGTCAGATAGGTTTTTAAACATGCAAGTAATGTGTTTTGTAGTATTAACCAAACAAAACCAGAAAATAGCCACAACTGTGACTATTATTATTAAAATATCTGAAACAACTCCTTCCATCATGCTTTCTATCAACTAATCAGATACTTTATATATTTATTGTGGACTTCCAAATTTTCTATGTTACTGTCCAATGTTGATAGTATTAAAAAAAAACAACAAACAAAGGTTTTCTTACTATTGTATTAACAAAAACTTGCTCTAAAATTAGAATACCTTCCATAAGACTGGTCCTGACACTATGCTCTTACAAGCAGAAGAGTCTTGAAGAACCTGTTGAGGTTCCTCAACATTGCCACTGTAGGAAACTTTACAGTTCAAAATAGTTCCTGAACTCCTGCATCAGAGGTTTCTTGAGGAACCCCTCAGACAGGTTCTTTAACGAACCATTTTAGGAGGTTCGGGGATCCATTTTGAACTCTTTCTTACTAATATCACTATTATTTGTGGTATTACTGCTGTGGATTTCCTCGAACCTAAAAACTTGACAAAAATATTACTCTCATATAATATTGTAGATGTTCCTAAATCAAATGGAGAGACTGTAAGAGACATTAGTGTCGAGTCATTTCCACACAAATACGTCAACAGAAAGTCAGACAAGATCTCGATTTACCTAAATATACAAAACCAGCCTATAAAACTAACATTAATATCTCCAATATTATTAAATGGACCTCCATGATTTAATGCAAAAGCCCCTGGGACCCCAGAAACCTCTTTTGAGTTATTAAAGGTTTCTCAAGCAACCCCACATTCCTTTCATACCCTCAGAGTTCCTTGAGGCTTTCCTTTTCCTTTCCCTTCTCAGTTTAGTGTTGAAATGGAGATTGTAAGTGAGATTCATGTATTAACAACACAGATTTCAGTTTTATTAATTAGACTATCCTTAATTTGGAAAGAATGATGACAGATTTTACTTTGGTAAACACACTGAACTAACTCTGTGGGTAAAAATACACAAAATTTAACCGAAGAGCAGTAAAAAGAAAAACTGTAATTTTACTGTGGACTTCAATGCTGAACTGTTGCTGCCATCCTGTGCGCAGCTTCTAATGCATTAAAAAAACAGGCAACGGAGGAGAACATTTTGTACTCATCCTTTCCTCACTCTACTGTACTGTCTGATGTCAGGTCTGATCTCAATCTCAGCCTGTATGATCAGCGGGACAGAAATGACCTTTGCTTATTTCAAATCACGAATGCACACTGATGGAGGCTCTCAGGAAGAAGACGATGAAGATGAGAAAGAGCCACAGTGTTTCCCGTCCTCCATGGCTCTACTCTACCACATGATGTCAGCTCTGATCTGAATCTCAGCCTCTGCCCTCCGCAGGAGACACTGACCTTTGGTGTTTCCTCTGAAGTCTCTGTTTGATCCATTCACTGCACCTTGAGTATACAGTCAGGTCAGTTCAGCTACTTCTAAAGTAATGACGGTGCAGCGGTGTGTCTGTTATGTATTGGTTCATTGTAAATCCCCACTTTGTATTTAACCTGGTCCCAAATAAAAGACACAAAAAGATCGTCTAACATCCTTTTCAATAAATTACTGTAGGATTGTTTAAACTGATAATATCAATACTGACATCAATCCAGTATCAGTCGGGCTACTCCTCTAGTCAGACTGACACTGATAGTGGACCTTCAGGTTAGGATTACTTAGTCGCAAATACTGTTTCCAAGGTCAAGAATAAGCTCATATATTCATTATAGTTGTTGGTTAGCTTTATTGGATTCAACCAAGGACTTCAACGACTGGTGGCTTGATGAACCTGAGGACCTGTTCTTAGGAACAACATACATTTGATACAAAATAAATGTTCATTTTTTTTAGAATTTCTTCTAGTTTTGTTGTTTTTCTTTTTGCCTAGTAAATTTCTGTCATTTTAATATCTTAAGGCTTTTATATTTTTTAAACAAAACAAAATGGTTGATTGGTCACAACCAGTAGCCATATACATTTTTATTTGTTTTAAGGGTAACCTACCACTGTACTAGCTCACATATGTTTTCTTTGCCAGTTGACAGCTATTAACTGACACATGCAATACATACCTTTCACGTCCAGCTGTTCCAGTCCCAATGTATTTAAGGATAATGTGGTGATTTCATTTGAAGCACTAAATACCTCTGTTACCCTGCTGCTATTAAATGGCTTGGATTACACCTTTGCTTCATTGAGAATGCATGGATCTATAAAGTCCCTGTGTCTTTCTCCACTCACAATGCCTAACTCACTGTAGCTCGAGCACACCAGCCCTCCTACAACTCTGCTTAAAGTACGAACTCTGAAAGTGTGAGTTGTAATTAATCTTAGAGTACTTTAGACATGTATGTTCAAACAAGAAATTGATTCTGAAGATAAATGATACAGAAAGTACAGAAAGTGTGCAAACTGACAGGATTGGCTCCTCAAGTCTGTCACATGTGAAATTCTGGTCTGAGATCTCCACTAATTTCAAAAATTGCCCATTTTATGGGAGTTGGGGAGCACACCTACATCTGTGAACACAGTTATGTAAAGCCTTTCCTGAGGAGCTGTGAGAAGTCTGTATCTGTGTTTTTATGACTGTCATTGGTACACTGCAGGTGGAAATGCTCAAAAACACCATCTGGACATGTTAACAAGGTAAAAACTTGATTTTCGCCAGAGGGGGTCTTTAAAACTCAAGCCTGGAGTGATGTGGACAGCATCCACAGAAACACTGCTGTCCCACCAAGAGCTCTGTTCACATCAGGACTCAGCAAAGAGATTTCTGTGTCTGTCACACAAAGCAACAACAGCGTTTCAGTGAGTAACCTCGGAGTTAAACACAGGCTTCACAAAGGTGGTTTCACTTTTAACCAAGACAGATCACCACGGTAACCACAATTAAAGCAGGGGCAGGTTTGAGGTCAGGCTGTTTAAAAGGCCCACCACCTCCCCAATCCTCATTTAAACAGAAACACTCTGTTTAAATACATTTAGGAAGATAGCACTACAACACCACCCATAACTTAATAATAATGCTTATCAGCTGATAATGTGCAGGATGCTGTTTCTACACAATGGCACACTCAATTTTCTTCCTGTGACTGACTTATTTTATCAGATATAATAAGTGTTTGCAGGGATTTCAGTCTCTTTGTTCCCCACTGTGGTGATAAAAGTGGGTTCCAACGAATAACTCAGGGATTATATAATTCTCAAAGGTCATTAATAATGAATCAAAATTACGATTGCTCATCAAGTGCAGCGAAAGACTTTCGAAGAATTTTAAAGAGTAATTGCTGCAACATGTGGTGCATCCATATATCAGCCCAGTGTGAAGCTGACTTGAAGGTCTTCAGACTCCTCAAAGAGAAAAGATAATATAGCATTATTGAAAGGTTAACCCACTGTGTTTTCATTACCAGGCAGGAGTGAAACTATTACACTGCCGGCAAAACTGTTAATTTAAAACACACAGTGGTTTAGTAGAATCATCACTACATGAGCATCACAACACGGGAAATCCAATGTTGGAATTTCAAATGCATCTAAGGTCAGTTTCTTAATATTTAGAAAAGGTTGAAGATAAAGAGTTAAATAAAAGAAGGTTGTTGAAGTGAAAAAATAATTGAGTTCCGTTTCTTACGAACACATGGTTCAACAGTTTCAGGCTCGAGCTTCAAATTTGGGAAAAGACTAAGTTCTGTCCAATTCTTTCTTCTGGTTTGGTCTCCAATAAAATATCTCATTAGCTGCTACAATCTCTCATGCTCACCAGCTGGTCTTGTCTGTTGTTTTGGTGTTGGGCACGTAGGTTTGTCCAAGGTTTGGCTACCATTTTATCTTTGTCCACCTGTCATAGCTTCAAAAGAGGTTGATGAGAGCTGTAAGATGGATCGATACATTTGTGGGCAGGAAAAGCAAAACAGTTAGCTGCAAGATGCATAAAGTCTTTGCAGAGGTGAAGGAAAATCTGCAGTTGGGTTATAATTCTGTGGGTTCATCACTACCAGCAACCCTTTACACATTCTACATAGTAACTTGATCCACTGTAAATTTAAAATGTGTCATTAGTGCAGCTTTTAATCATGGTTTTAGAAGAGGGAAATTTATTTGGCTTTACTCTAACATTAGAAATCAAAAGGATGCATTTTATCTGCAGTCTCAAATCTACAATTTGAGTGCATCAACTGACCTGTACTGGAGAGCTTGTTATGCTGATTGTAACAATTTTAAAATTACCTTGATTTTAAATTATTATTTTGCCATGCTGATTTTCAGAAACTCAACAGAGTTACCATTAATTCACTGCCTTACGCTGCACCAGTCATAGTATTACACATTCAGACTTTACTAAGGGCTTAGGAAGCTGTACATACAGTACTTTACCATGTACCACTGATCAGTGGCTATATGTTATCATCTCTTTTCAATGCCATCTGTCCAGGCTACAAAAAAAAGCAGAAATTTCTTAATCTTGGGAAACGGATACAGTTTTCGCTGCGGTCCACGGCCTTGTCACCATTACAGAAAGTTCACCTTATGACCAGGGATGTTATCAGAGTCTTCATATAGCCTGGATTCATACTGGGCAGAGAGACTAAGAGATAACTCCCTGTTTTGACCCCAAGGTGTTACGTAATCTTACATTTTACAAACCACTATTAGGGCTTTGAGATTGCCTGGGGGCACTGCTCCACTATCAGATCATATCTCTACTGTACCACCTCTGCCAGGCTGACTTGTTGACTCACTGAATGAATGGACAGCTTACACGTTTCCTATACTAACATCTGATCGTTCCTGACATTGTTGTGCCATAAAATGATTTATATCATGAATGCTTAGCCAGCTGGAGCACTTGTCCTGTCTGTTTTGTTGGTTAACTGCATGCATAACTGCTCCTGAATGGCTGACTGCCTGGCAAATGGACTGAAAACGTTGACTATACCTGGTTGCATGACCGCTGACTTCCTGCCTGCTCAGCTGGTAATCTGAAAGGGATTGCATGTAATCCCACCAATCCCTGAGGCAGAAATTATGGCATCATCATCACAGCAGCCATGCATTAGAACATCTCTGATAATCCATCAGCTTCCTGTTTGTAGCCTTAGGCATCATCAGCCTGTCTTTTTTATGTTTGATCCCCCGATGGTTCAAACATTCAAGGATACCACTCAATGAGACTTTCAGGGGCCTGGCCCCACAGTTCCTCAAAATGTCTATTTCTCTGCACTCAGTACTGCAAAACTGCATCAATTTTCCTGAACCCATTGGCCCATCAGCCATGATTAGCCTCTGGGAAGATGTGGCAGTGCCATGGGATATAGATGTTCCACTGTAGCTGCTGAAACTATCCAGTGCATTGGCCACTTTAGGCCATTTCAGTCAACAACATCAGCCTTTGCTTCTCAGTATAAACTTCTGACAAGCACTGGGCTGCTTAACTGTTAATAAGTCATGTTTACATTTTCACCTGGTTTCTAATAATACAGTCTAATATTCCTGAAGCATATTACTTGGTGTACACGACAATATTTACGCTAAATGCTAAACTGAGATTTTGGACACTTGACTAAAATTGTCATTTTGTGACATCACTGGCAGTTGTTGAGTTGTTTGAGTATAATTTCTCTAAATTGAGATCCATTGCGTTGTGGGATTGTGGATTATGAACAATACTTCCTGTTGGCAGGACAAGTAGTGGCACAGATAGGGTACATTTGCATTTGTTTACATCTACCTATATCTTTATATTGGCTACATGTGTGTCTGCCTGCCTCTAACATGTTTTTCGAGTTCAGCATGGAAACACGTTTGCATGTTTAACCCAGTATTTGATGTCACTTCAAATATTTCAACATCTATCACGGTTACCAACAGAACACAAATAACCTAACTGGAACTTCCTTTTATCCTGACGATTTTTAAACAGTATTATAAAATAATTTTAAATTCTTGTTCTTAAGTATGGGATATCTGGTTTAAAGGTCAAATCACACTTTATTCCACAAGCCACAATGTGAATCACAAGTCTCGTGATCTGCAAGTTTTGACTGAAAGCGGTTCGTATGTTGACCATTTCGACACTTTGCTCATGATGGTGGTCTGCTTTCTACTGTTCTTCATCTGCATTGCTGTCTTCTGTTAACAAAGTCAGTTACCAGGTCGCTGTTGTTGTGGTGCTCAATGTCATTCAGCTGCTTCACCAGTGACTCTACTATCCTGCAAATGGACTTCCACTCCACTGTCTTGGAAAGAACTTGGCAATGGTAGTTGACTGTCCTATCTTCTAATTAAACTTGGCAAAGTGGCACTTGAACCAGTTTGCCACTTGTTGCAGGTTCAGGGTGAAATGGTCCTTCAGCTCTCAGTGGGTCTCCTGGAGAGCAGAACGAGGACTTCTTTTGGCAACTGCAGTTCATTGATGGTAGAGTTGAAGTTCAAGAGACAAGCAAGAGACTCTCTAAAGCAGCAGCTGAATGACACTAAGGACTGTCACAACTGTGACCTGGCCGGCCTGTAGGTAGGGAAACTCAAGATAGAATGGGCTGGAGCTCGCTGTTCTAACAGCGACTGCACCTTTAACAAGAATACAGAATATAACACACTGAATGACACGATCTGTACACGTCTTCTGAAAACCACATGATATGCCAAGTTAGGACTGTTGGACATAAAATTGTCATCTTGCACATTTCTAATTCTCTGCTTGTCATGTTGTTGAAAAACAAAAGCAAATCTATTCTATGTGCATTCTATTTTGCATATCGGAATCTCATAGATGCAGTTTGTGCATTTTCTGATCCAGGTGTCTTTTTACCCATTTCCTACTGCACTTGCAAGGTAAAATATCCTCTTCTTCATCCTTTCAATATACAATATAACATAACAGTATGCTGCTCAAGAAGAATTGCAGCTAAATCTGTACAGGGAAAGGGATTGCACTCAGAGGTACATACTCGAATCTACAGTTAACACAGCAGGTAGCAATTAACACAGCAGGTAGTAACTTGACACCAATGGACTATTCATTAAGGGGTGATTATTTTACAGTTTCACAGATCATTAAATATTCTGGCAATACCTAAAAATATTAGCTGAGCATTGCTTTACTTGTGCTTATAAAAACACATCACCCCTCATACTCTGAATGTATATAGCATTGGATTCACTAAAGTCATCGCTAAGCAGCTTACTACCCTACCCTAGTTCATATTTTGTCATCGCAAGCCCTAAAGGAAAATGCTGAAAATTGTAAGAAAAAAAAAAAAAAATCAAAAAACATTTTGTGAAGTCGGTGTATCTGCAACACAGTGCACTGAGAAGCAGCCCCATGGCATGATGCTGCCACCACCATGCTTCACTCTAGAGATCAAATTAGAAGATGATGAACAATGTCTGGTGCTCACTGGACATTACATTTGGAGTTCTGCACAAAAATCTTTTGCTCATGCTCTCACAGTCCTTTGAATGCAGTTTGAATAACTCCAAGCATGCTGTCATTTGCCTTTCATTCAGAGTAGCTTATGTCAAATCACTTTACCCTAAAGGCCTGACTGATGGTGTTCTGCTCGGACGGTTGTTTTTTTTCAGCAGGTTCTCCATCTCTGCAGAGGACTTTTGATGCTCTGTTAGAGTGACTGTTGGATCCTTGGTCACAGATTGGTTTGACAACTAACTCGATGGAATGCTTATTTCAAACTTCTTCCATTTCACTGGTATTGAGGCCGCTGTGCTCCTGGGAACACTCACAGCTATAGAAATGGAGTTATACTCTCACCCTTGTCAACGCTTGGATTTGATGGCTTGGTTTTAGTCCTGACATGCAGTGTTATGGTCACACTGTATACACACAGGTACGTGCCTTTTTAAACTATATCCAACCTATTCAGTTTGCCACTGGTGGATTCCAGTCAAATCTAAGCTAACAGTATGCACCTGACTACAATTTGGATCCACAGCAAAGATTCTTTGCTTTTACAAATGCAACATGTTCTCACTTTGTCATTACTGAGTGTACATTGAAGGGCTAAAATGCCAAGTATAAAACAGAATTTATAACACAATAAAGCAAATGGGTCTGGATATTTTCTAAAGCAGCTGTGCAATAATTCATTGAAATAAAATGGCCAGCAGGTCTGTCGTCTACTAGTCTCAGGTATTCAGAGACTTGTGAACCAATGTTTTTAACTTCACCATGTCATTGTCCCTTAAATGGACATGTAAAGGCTTTTCACATTAAATCAGAGACTGGAAAAATAAAATGTTCCCTCCAAGACCAAATATACAGCATGAACTTCAACCCATGACATCCTGATCAACTCAACACTGTCCCATTGCAACACCAGCAAACTTTAATTAACATTAGCTTTGATGTATTTGGATTTTTGCTGCACAGTTTACAAGGTTTTTTGAGTGCTAAGTTCTTATAGTGACTTAGCTGAATTATTTAGCCCTAAACTATGGTCAAACAAGTAAGAGCAGTGTCCTGGGCTTATTTGGCCCTGACCATCAAACCGCATGGTTCATATTCAGGCTGTGACAGCAGCAACCGAAACTGTCCCAGACGATTTGTCCCAGACATTTTGCAGACTCAGCTTTATGACCCAAAATAAAAGCCCGGGGTAGTGCTCAGTGAACAAATTGAAACAAGGGATGCACCACACCGGATATCCAAGATGCCGACATTTTCCAACACATTTTTGCTGATTGCTGATATGGATAGCAGGTGCAGACATAAAAACCAGGTCTTTTAACGTGTACACAATCACAAGGTAAACTAAGAAAAACACTGCAACTTACATGTCATTTAACATTTATGAAATGAAACTATAAACTTTTAGTCTGACACGTGGTATCTGATGATGCTGATATCACTGTGCATCCTCAATTGTAATATATCTGATCAAATATCCAATAAATATGACTGGAAATTGAGACTATTGGTCCATTACTGGTGTTTTTTTTTTCAGTGATGACCATCCTTAATGTATATATAAATATCAGGCATATACCATTACTGTTCATTTCAATTCAGCTGGAACAGATCTGTTAGTTGTGTTGTGTTCTTTATTGCCAGAAAAAGACATGGCGTGACCTTCAAAGCAGAAATACAATCATCAAAATCCCAATCAAAACCTACGGTAGTCTCTGATTAAGATAGCTGGAGGGCAGTCTACACAGAAACAGCATATGAGCTACTTACTCAGCAGCCATTTTCTTTCCACATGCATAAACACTAATGGCCAATCAGTTCCCCCATCCACCTGAAATCTAACCCTACTTCCCTAAAAACAAAGAAAATGTATAAAAATGAGATTAAAAATATAACAAAAAATTCTGTTCACACAATGTTTAACATAATAATGCAGAACAATAAGAGCCTCTATCACTGTTACCTGTAATTTTAGCTTGTAATAAGTAGAAATGGGCTTAAAATGTAGAATTTTATGTGAGTAATTATATAATTAGTGCTGTCATTTTAGCTTTTCAAACGTTTGGAAATCAGTGTTGTGCAGACAAAATAATACATTTAAAGAAGTCACATCGGAGTTAAGAAGGATGTTTTTTTACAATTTAGAGAACAAAGGTTTTACTGAAAAAAATAGCTGGTCGCGTAGGCAAATTAGGGAAATTCGCACCTATGCCAGCCCTGAGAATAAACAAATGATTAAGCACGATGATGAACTACAAGTGTGACATGCTGGACCACAAATAAACACACTAGTTCACATTCTTGTCCAAACCCGAGCATTTCCATGGACACAAAGCTCATCAGACCGACGTATACGCCGTGTATAAGACGAGACACAGGACTCCAGAATATGCCCACTTTACGTAATGGTGCAGCCACGTGTCTGAGCTTCAAAGATTTTACTCAGCGTTGCATCATGTAGCTTTTCTTTAGCAAACAATCACATCCAGAGCAGACACTACGGTGCTGACTGGAACTTCACTGCCACTTTTTGCTTTAAGCGCAGAATTAAGATGCTCATTCTCCCATAGTAGTGTGTGTGTGTGAGTGTGTGTGCTGTGGCCTAATTATTAATGAGTGCTTTTTTTTTTTTTTTTTAACATCAACCACCAAATGTCGACTCTCACGTATGAAACAGAGCGAAAATCGAAGACGGGATCGACCAGAGTGGGTAAAAATATGAGCATAGATGGAACAATGTGTACTAATCCACAGTGAGACAGAGGATGCAGTGTGTATGTGAGTGTGTAGAGTGGGGAGGGAGGGGAAAAGGGGGGTATTATTGTATAACGGCAGGCTTAGTCTCTATAGAGCATCACAGACTCTTCACTAAACTGGTGTAACATCAGAAGATAGAGAAGAAGAAATAACATCTTTTACATAACCAGGCCTTGACTTTGACATACTATCTGTGCATCATCATCTACGGATGGCTGTAGTCCCATGCAGGGATATTATAATAATAGAGGTGAAGTCTAGACAAACGCTGCATGCAATAAGGTCACTACAGTTTCCACTCGTGGCTGATCACTGAGGAGCCACTCTGAGGCGATGCAGGAGTCTTTGTGGACAGCCTGGTGGTTTTCCAGCAGCAGGGGTGTACCATCCCGACTGCGGCACCACCATAACAAAGAGACACGAATCCACGGACCTCTGCATGAGACACAGAATCCCCCCCCCACACCTCCCACCCATCACCACCCCACTCTCTCCTCCTCACACGCCCACTATCCCTCCTGCCATTGTGATGGGAGCCACGTCTCCATACGATAATCTAAATATAGGCCCGTATCCTGCAGAGACAAGTCAAGAGAGCCCCTGAATTACAAATATGCCTCCAATGTCATCATTCATTTATACGGAGGATGGCGCAGCGAGAGGGATGCGGGAGGAAAAACAACAACAACAACAACAACGACGACGACGCGATGGCAACGACATCGACAAAAAGCTCACCGTTTGGATGCGTCCCGGTTCTCTCTTGCCGAGTGTGTGACAGTCAGACAGAGTGTGTGATGGGCAAAAATCTCTCCACCTTTTCGCTGCGAGCAGAGCAGACTGGTGCCAGGACTCAGACGGAAGGCCACGCCCCTTTTCCCCAACCGCCTCAGCCAATCAGGAGCCGGCGGAAATGAAAAAGAGGAGACTTGTGAATCTGCAGGAGCTGCTGCTGCTGCTGCTGCCTTCACGTACCGCCGTAAATAGGAACGTGTCTTGTTTATTTATTGGCTTGTAAAAGCACGTCGCGGTAAATCTACACGATCTACGGTGAAAACGCACATGTCCAAGATACTGAAAGGCAGAAACATTACAAATTCAGAGAAAATAACACAAAAATATATCAAATGTAAATATTTATTGTGTTTATCTGTGCACATTCTCAGTCATCCAGAGGGCTGTACGACGAAGCGAGATTAGTGGGTTGAGTTTAAAGGCAGAATTTTCAGTGCCAGGACGGTGGCTCTCTTTTTACCTGGCTAGATCTCCATAGTAACTGATGCTGTGGAGCTAGATCTCCATGGTAACTGATGCTGTGGTGCCAGATCTGCATGGTAACTGATGCTGTGGAGCTAGATCTCCATGGTAACTGATGCTGTGGAACTAACCTGGTCGGGAGCAGGTTATGTTCAGAGTTAAATCAACTGGAACCAAATCGTTTCCTGACAACTATTTATGCGCAAAACAGATTCTCAGTTGAAGGACTATATTTAATCTGCAAACATGCTGAGTTGTGTGTCATTAATGTCACTGAACAAAGCTGTATAGTTACAGTATTACAGACTGTAAATATCACGTTGCCATGGAAACCCAACATGTACTAAGTTGGTGATGCAAAAATCACAAAAATATGTTTTTATGTTTGGCTCTGATTTGCTGTCAAGTGTGTTTACACTGCTGGTACTGCAGCTGATAGAACACAGATCAGAAAACGGATTATTCTCCTCATATGTATGTATTCAATCAATAACATTAATTTTGCTTTGATTTGGCCACTAATTAAAGTGATAACCTGCATTATGGGACAGTGTCAGACATAAATGCATAGTAGTTTTTTTTGTATTCCTCAGTGTTCTCCATTAAATCAACGCAGTGACAGAAGCGGCTGCACACGATCGTTTCATTTTGTACAGAATTAAGAGTCACGTGACGCTTTAAACACCCGTTTTTATGTGAACAGAGTCTGAAGCAGAAAGTCTGAGCTGACAAAGAAAGTTGAAAACCACCTTCGTGATCTCTGACTGGGGCTTTTATTTTTGTCAAGCCGGCTTATACAAAGAAAGCCCGGCTATGTCAAACTTGCATAGTAGTATACCCCTCTGGTCATGCTAATCCTTGGAACTTCAGTAGAAACTACCTGGACTTCTCTTTAAGGTTCTTGAAGACGTTTCACTTTCACCCAAGAAGCTTCTTCAGTTCTATCTGACTAATGGGGAGTTTTATAGTCACTCTAGCTCACGTGGCTCCTTGAGTCAGTCCTGACATGGCAGACTCATACCCTTTGTTGTGTAAACTGGCAGCTCCACCACCATGATTGCTGGCCCTGTGGTTGGACCAGCAATTCCCAGTTTGAGTCACATGAGTCCTGCTCGTTAATGGGCCTTTAGACATGTGAGCTGGGGTGACTATAACACTCTGAAAGTCCCCATCAGTCACGTCAATCTGAAGAAGCCTCATGGATGAAAGTGAAACATCCTCATGAAGCGCAAAGAGCAGTCCAGGTGAATTCCACTGAAGCTCGTTGGACAAAGATTCAGTTTCACTTTACTTGAAAGCATACTGGTCCTCCTGGTGCTTTAGTCAGGCTGAATATATCTGAGCATACCTGTGTGCACAGTATTCAGAATGTCATCAGTTGGTGAAAGGTTCAAGCCCCAGCACTGCCAAGCTGCCACTGTTTGGCCTTTTAACCCTGTCTGCGCCTTATTGCGGTTAACCTTGTGCTCTGACCCCAGCTCTGAACAAGCTGAGATATGCAAAAAAGCAACTTCCCTTCCTGGGATCAATAAAGTCAGAGGCTGCATCCTTCTGAAGATGCAAAGGTCAAACTGAACGTGTTAAAGGTCCAATATTGTGCCTCTTTTCAACAAATTAATGCAAGTCTCACATGTTCTCACAGTGCAGCTTTCAGTAGTTCAGCTCAAAATACTGAAAACCAAGATGGTTCTGAAGATGTTCTACATATGCTGTTTCACTTTGAAAACCAATGAGCTGCTACTGTTTCCACCTCCTTCAGGAAGAAAACTCTCTCTACGAGTTTGATTGACAGCATTGAGAAAAATAGCTGACTGCGTGACTGCCAACACCAGGAGACAATAACCTTTTATCGGTTCCAATAATTTTACGAAGAAATATCTCAGAGTTTACAACACAGCTGTTGTTTTTCATTTTAGTGTTTGGTGAGGTTAGCATACAGTGTTAACGGGCTGTGTTTTAGTCACTACTTAATATGTGTCCGTTGTCTGACAACAGAAATAGAGAAGGGCAGGACTGTAGAAAGGGATTTAACTGTGGTAGGTTCAAAATAAAGAATGAATCAATATGAAAAATGTAAAGACTGAACGCAGCTTTGATGTAAAATTATTGTAACTATGAAATGTACAGTATGAATAGAACCAGTGTATTTACTGTATAGTATGTGCAGTTTATTATTGTGAGAGTTAAACACAATTTGGGTGAAATGCAAATAAAGTGCAAAGAGACAACTAGGTGTTATGCAACAGCAGTCACAAATGTAACAGTGAAAGTAGTGCTAAAAGTTGCATCAAGTAAATGGTTCTGAGGTTAGCAGACCTGGAGACACCAATACTGCAATAACGGCCGATAACGTAATAACTGACCAACAATCCAATAAAAGTCCTGAACAGATAACGTAACATCTTTTGGCCAATAATGTAAGGACTTTTATTACATTATTGGCCAGTTATTATGTTTTTGGCTTATTGCAGTTTAAAAATGGCAAATTTATTACGTTATCGGCTGTTATTACATCATTGGTTTCTACAAGGTTAAGGTGACATTTTGTGCATGTTTTTGTGCAAAGACTGCCTATGCTTGTTTGCTTTTTTACTTTAATTGTTGCTCCTACATCCAAAACATTTGTGTGGATGGTAAAGATGAACTAAAAGTTGCCCAAGAAAAACCTTAAAGATGCTGCATGCACTTGTGATTTGAGTCCAGACTTCCTGACCACATACCTCACTGGAACAAGTAGCTGGCCAAAGTTGGGTCTAAAGATTTTGCTACTATCATGTCCAAATGAAAGTATGCCTCTTTATAGAATTAAAATGTACGAGTGCAAACTGTTAAGGCCTGTTGTTTTTATTCTATATAGAATATGAACGAATCAGTGGAAGTGAAGTGCAGCTGTGCTGGATGGCTGCCTGACGGACTGGATGAACTGTGTGAGCTGCTAGCTAGCCAGATGACTGACTGGCTGATGCAGAGGCAGAGGTTTCTATAGGATTATCTGGGATTATGGCTCCCATTTGATTTGGTTTGTTTGTAATCTTTCAAATATAAACCCCATGCTGTGCAGAGATATTATAGTTTTGTACTTTTCATCAGCCTTTATTTTTATTTCTGTCTTTTATTCATTCATTTTAGTTACAGTTAGTTTCCAGAGTGTGTTTTCTCATTTTAGTTTAACTTCTGTTGTGTAAAAGTTTTATTTGAGTTCTTATCACTTTCAGCATTCACTTTAGTTTATTCTATAATATGCCTGGTTATTTGTTTGTGATTGAAAGATGTTTCTAACAGGTAGTACAATACAAGGACAGTCCTTTAAAATGACATTTGACTCACACTGATGAAGCCAAGTGGATAAATTAAAAAACACTATAAAGAAATTAGATGTTATCTAACAAAATAACTGATTTTTTATTTGTTTTTGAAGTCTACTTTTCATTGTCATTTGAGTTAACTAAATAGTTTGTTTACTCCTCCATTTAGTTTTCATTTAGTTTTAGACTATAATAACCAAAATTGATTATATAGTAACAATAAGCACAAAAACACAGTTAACAAGCATCTACATCGTATTGACAAATGTCTGCAAGTCATCTCTTCCTTCCAGAAGCTGATTATGTATTTTTATCTCTCTACAACAATCCACACAATAGTAAGTAACTCCAATCTTATTTGATCAGTGATGATTTCAACATTCACCTTACTGATCCTCTTACACGGGATTTGTCAGCACCCATTGGTGGCTCTGGTCCTCATGAATCTATTCATCACAGTGGTGACACTCTCCACCTGGCAGCTGCCATCACTATCTGATCTGTAATCTTCTCTCATGTTTTTACCTGAATATGGGTCATGGAATTTATAAGTTGAGTTGACCTGTCTTCAACACTTATTCCTGTAAAGGCTCAACTTCACAGATTAAAACGTGACCGAAGGACAAGAAGACTGAGTTAGTCCAAAGTTTGTTGTTTTCAAAGAGTATCTAAAATAAGGTTTGTTCCGGGAAGTCAGTCCCAACAGGCAAACAGAAGAAGAGGGACAGGCAGACAAGCAGAAAAACATAAAGTCAGATAAGAACAAGAGGGCAGGCATAAAGTAAAGGACGGCTGGATTCCAAAGCAAAACTATAACGCACAACCTGGCAATTAACTGAAGAAACACGGCAGGTATATATTAACAGATGTGATTAGACCTTGTGCCTTAAACTAGTTGTCTTCAAGAATGTTCTTGTGTCAAGAATTGTTTTTCTACAGTTTGTAGAGGTTTATAGCTGCCCAAGTTATGTGACATTGTATGTTCTTTTTTTTTCTTGCCATGGGCTCCAGGATGCAAGTGATAGCTGATGAGAGTTTGACCTCACCATGGTGCTATGGTCTTCCCGTTGTGATGAATAAATGCAGGAACAAGTTTAAAGAAGCCGTTTTTTATTTGCTTGTAGTCCCAGTAACATGACGATGCAGCACCTGAGTTACAGGTTCAGTGCAGAACAGCATTTAGTGTGTTTATTGAAAAGCAAAGCACAATCATGAGAGTAACAAAAACAGAAAGACAATGTGCCGATGAGTATCCCAAGAAAAGTCAGGACTGATGGGTAAATCTTAGGTAGCTACCTTACCTGCCTTGCTGCTGCTATAAACACACAAGTACGAACTTGGGAAGCTACAAAATCTCACAAACTTCCCAAGAAACAAAATTCAACCATTTTTTGACGTACCATGACTTCAAAAAGTTGAAGAATGTTGTATTACTCCAAAATTCCTCCGTCCAGAAACACTGCAACTAAAAACTCACTAAAAATGCTGAAGATGCCTCTACTGTTCATCCAACTACTAAACAGTAGCTTAGAACGACCTTCAAACAATAGCTGCATTGCAATAAGCACATAACTATGATGAACTATTATTGTGCTGACTTATCTGGTTGCATAAGTGTCCTTCAGACTCATTAAAAAACCATGACACCTGCTGTGTTCTTTGTCCTTGTTGGTACCCAACCAAAGATGATAAAACTGGGGTCGTTAATTTAGTCATTGTGACTTTAAATGGACAATTTTGACACTAAATAAATTGCAGGGCTGTATTTAAAACATTACAGCCTGGTCACGCCAAATTTTGTGGCCAAATAAATTCATTTAAATGGAATCGTGGCCATAGATTAGAACTCATGCTACAATGCTTTGACACACGATGAGAGAACCGTGTGAATTAGTTGTACCATTATCGAGCTTGCCAGATAATAGTTATGCAGCCAGCTAGGAAAGATTTGTTTCCTCTTCAGTAACTCTTGCTTTCATTAAAATATGTAGCCTGGCAGCGGTGAATAAACAGTCCCATACAGCGAAAACAGAGAGGAACTCAGGGAGCTATTGTGACTGAATGACATTAACATAATCTCAGTTTATTTGCTGAGCGCCAGCCATTAGCAGCACTTTAACAAACAGCCCTATAAATAGTCACTCCGTCACCAAGCCTCTTGCATGCCCATTCAGCTACGACACATGGAAGAGTTTAATGAGTTTATCCAGATACTGACACAGTTTTCTTGCTTAAAACTACAAAATTTTAAGAATAACATAGTGCCACCCTATAGTTATGGTGAGCATGTAAGTTGTTCAGTTACACATCCAGGATACACACACCTGATATAACAAATTTAGCTTCATCAAGCTGTTAAATTGACAACATTCTAATTTTCGGACATTAGTCTCCCATAGCCAGACCATTCTGCAGTTCAAAATTGTTCTTCTGCAAGAGACAAAAAGTTCTCCAGCCTGTTTGAACTTCTTTAAACCAATCATGTTCATCTTTGGGCAAGCTAAGCAAGGCATCATTTAACTGTAGCCCTATAAACCGTGACCCTGTGTGTGACAGCTCATCGAATCTGTCTAATGTGAAGAAAAGTACAAAGTTTGCATTGCCATTAGACCTTGACCGATCCTGTCTCAGTGTCGGCGATATTTACAATTCAGTAGTCAGTTAAGTTTCGGAAATATTTTTCTCTTTCTCTCTCTGGAAATTCAGAGGAAAGACTAGAACTGGAGGCAACAAAGTAAACTTTGGTGCCAGTTAATGTTTTGTCAAAACTAAGATTGTATTTATTGTCATCATTAATCTGACTTGTTCTGCCTTCATCACAGTGAAGTTTTATTTTTGTGGCCATTTCAGTTTGTAATGAATGAAGCTGCAGACCAAAGCAGATGAGAAAGCTATTTTATGATTCTGGCAGCACACTGTCTTTTGCTGTCTGTGATGTTTTTAGATCAATATTGGTGCTGAAATGTGGAAAAATCCTTCACCCAACTTGAAGAATATTGCTTGCGTTCAGAAAATGTTCCTCAGTCCGACCTGATAAGATTGCTGCCGTGACTTTTACAGAGCAGGTTGCTCATTTGGACATGAAGCTGACAAGTTCACTGACCATAAAAGCTGACAGAGGCTCAATATTCTTTCTCTTTTAGCTCATTTTTAGCGTCCACCGATGTGTTGACACAATGATCTGAAAAAAAAGAAGAGCTAAAACACTCAACAGACCTGAGAGGAAGTGCAGAGTTGGTGAAACTTCTCCGTGGACTTGTTGCTCTTTTGCATTAGTCATTTGATCTATTGTTAATGCAAACATAACAAATACAAATGCATAGAAATATATGGCCAAAAAACTCAATACAATACAGATTAGTGCTGCTTTAATAGAAATAATAATGCATCTGTTTAAACTGAACTGTGTCAGCTCATTTAGTTCTTGTGTTTAGAAATACTGACAAATACTTCTTGTAATAAAATATTGATTGATTCTTGCGGGCCTCTCTTGACAAATCAATCATCTCAGCTGTAGGTTTACCATAAACTGCATTTTCATTCATGTCAGCTGTTCAGCAGACTGAGCTGTGTCTGATTGCTTTCTCTGGACTTCTGCTGCAGCAGCTCTCGATGACTCAAGCCAGAAGGCGTGGCTGGATCTTCATCAGGTTCGTGCAGAGGAGGAGTCAGCGGTGGCTTCATTTCATTCACAGGCTGCGTCACAACCTGTCCTCTCCTCCATTTATCCTCCCTTCCTTCCTCTGTTCCCTCCTGTCTTCTCTCCTGGCCTGGTACACTGTTATGTAATGTTAATGCCTGCCTGCATCATCTGCTTCCCTCTCGTTCTATCATCAGCATCTCTGTTCCCGTCTTACTGAAACTCAATCTGTCACACCATCTATCCTCTCTCACGCCTCTTTTTGCTGTATCATTGCTCCCCATCACTCTGCTCGTCATTCTACCCAGCTGCTGAAATCCCCTCTCACAAAAAAAGCTGAAAAACAGAAATGACCAAGAATCTAATCAAACTTTTGTGCATCACTGCTACGATAAATTTAAATACATTTGAACATTAAGAAGGAAGCAGACGCTTGCTGTTCCTGTTGTTCGATGACAAATACTGTCACCATCATGTGCTCTGAATTATACTTATGTCTGAATTCATTTGCATCCAACCAAGGAAAGTTTTGTTTTGTTTCTCTGCTTTTAGGCCTAATTTTAATTTTGAGAAAAGAAAAGGGAGGATAGAAGCCGATGCTTTATTATGGGACTATATAGTGTATCATAAAATGAACTGCATTCTGTACAAGACACATATATTCACCATTAAACCAACACCTTCATACACACAGGACTTAATGTTACACAGGTTTACAGTGTTACACTTTTTCTCAGTGAAGAATACCAACATCTGACATGACATTAAGGTTTAGAGTCCTGTATGAGTCCTCTTCACTCATTGGAACCAATATGGGACCATAGTTGACGTAGGTCCAAATTCTATTCAGTCTAATCAGGTCCGACTGGGTCTTGGCTTGCAGGACTTTGTGTTAAGATGTCCACACAATACAAAGCAAAAGACTGTTTTTGAAAATAAATTCATACAACTTGGGTTCGGGGAGGTTTTCCATGGATTTGTTTCAGAGAGAGATGACAAATGTCCACCAGGACTGTGGATGTTATGTGTCAAGCCGGTTCTTTCCTACACAATTAAACGCTGCAACATGTGTTTGTCTCACAAATACATTTCAAATCAACATTGCTTTGATATTTATTTCATTGCTTTGCTCCTGTTTTTGTCAGCATCCAGTTATACACTGTTCACCATAAAGCTGGAATAACATTTTTTTTTTTTACCTCTTCGAATGGATTGATTTTGACAATGTGATTTATTCTTGATCGATAAAGTGTATATTTTCTCATAACTTTATTGATTTCACAATATACATACAATACATATCACAGTAAAAATTAAACCACAATTAATTTTTAAACAAAATTGGAGCATTGAACAATAGGATTTTGTTTCATTTTTTCATCCTTGGTCCCTTTAACAGGAAACACATATTCGAGGTGATTTCATGCATAACAACGTCCAATATTACTCTTTCAAATGTCACTCAGGCCACGTTTAGACATAACAAAAACAGATCTACGTTTTCAAAAACAACATTTTTCACACCAGATCGTTTTCAAAAAATCTTCATTTACACAAACACGTCGTTAAGAGCTGCTATGAGCACGCAAACCTATAGGGGGCAGTGTAGCGAGAAGCATAAAGTCATGCTAGCCAATCAGAATCCTGGAAAAAACACAACAACTGCCGACCTCTGAGCAATCCTTCTCCTCTGCTCCTCCACATAACAGAACATTTCTGAATGTAAATGCAAACAAGCCAAAAGCGTTTGCACAAACTTACAGCGAGCACTGCTTTACCAGCATCCATTTCTATCACAGTAGCCAAACTGTAAACGTGTCGCACACATATGACGCTGATGACGCTGTGGTCGCATACTGTGACGTCAAACTCCGTCTCCTCCTGTCTATGTGCAAACATAAAGACAGTTTTTCCAAATCTCCACTGTGGCCAGAGTTTTCACATATGATCATTTTCAGTGACTTGTAGCTTCGTTTACGTGTAAACCAACGGCCCAAACGCGTTGAAATACCACCGTTTTTGCTACATGTAAACAGGGCCTCAGTCACTAATATTAAGTATGGCCACACCTAACATGGACCAATGCGTTACAACATCGTGGCATACTGTCCACAAGCTTGTTGATGGTGTCAATGGGCAGGACATTCTGCTCTTTGGTCAAATCCCAAAGTCAGAATTGAATGGGTAACTGGGATCCAGTATGTAATCATTGCACCTGGTCGGAATAATATCAGTATAAACAGAAATAAAAAGAGGAACGTGTCTGAAAACTATTAAAACTATTAATCAAAAATTATTCCAACTTTATGGGCAACAGTGTATATTAGATGGGCAGGTCTCAGGAAACCAAGTAAATGAAGCTTCAAACATGTTGTTAGAAGGTCGTATTGGAACCCAAACTGTGGCATTTTCCTTAAGCTGTTATTGACTTATGCCTCCATCCTCCCCTCCTCCCTCATTACGTGGACTTCATGGGTCATTTAGACTAAAAGCCTTTCCAACTACGCCCCAGTCTTACCTTTAGGGGAGAAAATAACATGGTTTCAAGAGGTAATAGAGAACGAAATTAGTTCTCTAGGAATGTAATTTTCTGTGAGACAGGGTTGGACGTGCACATGAGTCATTACCAGTGAACTTCAATAAGCTTCGACCTCACCAGAAAACATCACAGGAGAAAGATTAGAATATGTTTTTTAACACCATCTTATTTAACTTCACTTGGTCCACCAATCAAATTTTTCCATTGCTTCATGGAAGACGGTCACATCTTTAGTCTCCTCAACAACAGGCATGACTTCATCAAAATGGCGGCCACATGCGTGTTAAAACTCCCTCTGAAGCTCTGTAAAGCTGATGTTAGCTGCATCTTACATCTCTGACATTGTTCTCACAGTCGTTTAACACAGTTATTCTAGAAATAATGTTAGTTTTACCGCCAAATTACACTCGTCAGTTGAAGAGCAGCAGCACATCATTTATCTCAGTATTTGCATCCATCACACACACCACACTCTGTTACTGATGCTGCACATTAGGATTTCATCAAACAGTGGAAAAATGCCCAGAAATGCAACGATTGGCTTTAAAAATGGCTCCTTTTGCCACATTTGCCAATAAACACAAGCACCTGTCCTACTTACTGCTGATTTAACAGATTTTTAGTGCTGGACCTCTTTGAAGCTTTTTTTTTTTAACACTTTTAAAAATCTGTAATCTGTAATAAAATCTGTTAACCAGCTGACAAATACGACGACATCAAACAAACACAAAGTTCCAAAGATCACATCTGTAATGTGGGTGACGTGCAGGATTTAGGCCACACGGACCAGTTGTTGAGCTGAAACCACTCGGGTTTTTTTTTTTTCAGTCTGCACCAATCCAGAAGAGTTTAACTCTTTAACCATCTGATGACCTAAATAAAGAGTGAACCCCTGCAGTGCGGAGGCTTAGCAGAGGGATTGACACACTAATACACTGGATATACCATGCTAACACATTAAATCACTTTCGCACACATTTACACGCATTCACAATAAAGGTCTATATAACACATCTGTCCTATCTATTGATCACTGATAATATCATATGAAAAATGCTGTTTTCTGAGCCTGATGTTAAATTATCTCAAAGTTATCGGTAGAGAGCAGTTGAGCTTCTTCGTGATTGGCAGCATTGAAGGGGTCGGCGCTGTGGAGGAGGGAGATTTGGAAAAGGAGAGTTTTAAGGTTGTTGGGGGATTTGGGGCACAGGGCTGTGCAGGGGGTGTCTGGGTTAGACAGGGGAGGAAGGTGGGGGTGGGGAGGTGAAGATGGCAAAGCATGAGTGAGGAAGGATGGCACGATGATGATGATGATGGGTGAACGCAGAGTTTTATTTGTTCTGCAGCTGACCCTCGACATTCGTCTGTGACATTTCTGCTGCCGCTGACTGCTCACTGCAGCGTCTAATGAGTGCATGAAACAAACGCACAACATAACCTCTGCGCTGGTTTGTCTTTGTCATGCAAAAGTACAACAGGTCACGTCAGTTGTTCAGGCTCTGAAGGCTGACTGGTGACAAGATTTTTGTGTTTAAAGAAGTAAACTAAGTGGCTAATATATTTCTATCTCTCATAATAAAATTAATACCATATTTATATTACTATTATAATATATGTATTACTGCAGTAGATACATTGAATTAGCCCAGCTACTGCACATAACTAGTACCCTGCTCCCTGCTTTGTTAAATTACAGAAAATATCTTGTAAAATCACAGAAAAAAGGAATAATTTACATGTTGACTATAAAGAAAAACAGACCAAACTGTCAATAACATCCACCTCAAAAATATGTATTCTTTCAAAGTGTTCTTTTAAACATCTGACCAAATTACATTAATTTTGCTGTATTTAAATCAGCAAAAAAAATATCACAAAAAATTGAAAGAATTTTTTTTAATTGAAAATTTGTACATTTTTAAAATAGTATTTTACAGATTGTTCCAGTTTAGTTAAATTACTGATAATAACAAGCCAAAAAAAAATATTTTACATGAAATATTATATAATATACATGATATATTTATTTAGTGTGGTGTTGAGAAATGCTCCAAGTCTTCACCTTTCATCAATCGGTCTTAGTGTGCCCTTTCTCATGGTGAATATTCTGCTAAACTTCCAGCTACATATCTTTAAAAAAAATGTTTTTTTAACGTAATTAAATCAATTCTTCATAGAGTAAATGAGAACAACATAAACACGACAGAAACTTTTTTTTTGCTGAACAAAATAACATCATTTAGGAAGTGCACACTCTTTGTCAACAGCATTTGATCTTTCTCTGTGGGCCAAATCTATACTAAGATAAAAATGATGTAAAAACCACAGTTGTAAAACACAGAATTTTGTAATCAAAACAATTAAACTTGAATGAAAAGGACTCTGTACAAGTTACGTCTGAGCTAAATATACAATATCAGCTGTATATATGTATATTTATTGGTTATTTTTATTTGTCTATGTAACCCCTTCGACTCTGCGTTGTGTTTATTAATAATGAGTCGGAAGGCAGAATGGTATTTTCTCATTTATTGGTCCACCTGGCAACACAAGATCACTCTGGTCAGCGGGCTCAGGCGTCTCGTGCACAGCACTCTCATGCACGCCTCTCGGGGACTGACGGCAATTTTTTATAACAAAATCATATGAAAACACAGTCACAAAACTAAATATGTACCTGGCAACACAAAATCACTCTGGTCAGCGGGCTCAGGCGACTCGTGCACAGCACTCTGTGAAAGGAGCAGCACGGTTATACCACCTCATGTCAGCTAACTAGCTAGCCAGCCAGTTAGCTAGCTAGTTAGCGGACATTCTCAATTTCCCAAACCAATGCACACAGACAAACGACACACACATCCACACACTCTCGTGAACACTAATGCAACTGATTACACACTCATATTTCCCAAAATAAACAAAACAAACTCATAACACAACCATTCATGAGCTCGTGCTGTGCTCCGCAACCTANGATAAAGTGTATATTTTCTCATAACTTTATTGATTTCACAATATACATACAATACATATCACAGTAAAAATTAAACCACAATTAATTTTTAAACAAAATTGGAGCATTGAACAATAGGATTTTGTTTCATTTTTTCATCCTTGGTCCCTTTAACAGGAAACACATATTCGAGGTGATTTCATGCATAAGAACGTCCAATATTACTCTTTCAAATGTCACTCAGGCCACGTTTAGACATAACAAAAACAGATCTACGTTTTCAAAAACAACATTTTTCACACCAGATCGTTTTCAAAAAATCTTCATTTACACAAACACGTCGTTAAGAGCTGCTATGAGCACGCAAACCTATAGGGGGCAGTGTAGCGAGAAGCATAAAGTCATGCTAGCCAATCAGAATCCTGGAAAAAACACAACAACTGCCGACCTCTGAGCAATCCTTCTCCTCTGCTCCTCCACATAACAGAACATTTCTGAATGTAAATGCAAACAAGCCAAAAGCGTTTGCACAAACTTACAACGAGCACTGTTTTACCAGCATCCATTTCTATCACAGTAGCCAAACTGTAAACGTGTCGCACACATATGACGCTGATGACGCTGTGGTCGCATACTGTGACGTCAAACTCCGTCTCCTCCTGTCTATGTGCAAACATAAAGACAGTTTTTCCAAATCTCCACTGTGGCCAGAGTTTTCACATATGATCATTTTCAGTGACTTGTAGCTTCGTTTACGTGTAAACCAACGGCCCAAACGCGTTGAAATACCACCGTTTTTGCTACATGTAAACAGGGCCTCAGTCACTAATATTAAGTATGGCCACACCTAACATGGACCAATGCGTTACAACATCGTGGCATACTGTCCACAAGCTTGTTGATGGTGTCAATGGGCAGGACATTCTGCTCTTTGGTCAAATCCCAAAGTCAGAATTGAATGGGTAACTGGGATCCAGTATGTAATCATTGCACCTGGTCGGAATAATATCAGTATAAACAGAAATAAAAAGAGGAACGTGTCTGAAAACTATTAAAACTATTAATCAAAAATTATTCCAACTTTATGGGCAACAGTGTATATTAGATGGGCAGGTCTCAGGAAACCAAGTAAATGAAGCTTCAAACATGTTGTTAGAAGGTCGTATTGGAACCCAAACTGTGGCATTTTCCTTAAGCTGTTATTGACTTATGCCTCCATCCTCCCCTCCTCCCTCATTATGTGGACTTCATGGGTCATTTAGACTAAAAGCCTTTCCAACTACGCCCCAGTCTTACCTTTAGGGGAGAAAATAACATGGTTTCAAGAGGTAATAGAGAACGAAAATTAGTTCTCTAGGAATGTAATTTTCTGTGAGACAGGGTTGGACGTGCACATGAGCCATTACCAGTGAACTTCAATAAGCTTCGACCTCACCAGAAAACATCACAGGAGAAAGATTAGAATATGTTTTTTAACACCATCTTATTTAACTTCACTTGGTCCACCAATCAAATTTTTCCATTGCTTCATGGAAGACGGTCACATCTTTAGTCTCCTCAACAACAGGCATGACTTCATCAAAATGGCGGCCACATGCGTGTTAAAACTCCCTCTGAAGCTCTGTAAAGCTGATGTTAGCTGCATCTTACATCTCTGACATTGTTCTCACAGTCGTTTAACACAGTTATTCTAGAAATAATGTTAGTTTTACCGCCAAATTACACTCGTCAGTTGAAGAGCAGCAGCACATCATTTATCTCAGTATTTGCATCCATCACACACACCACACTCTGTTACTGATGCTGCACATTAGGATTTCATCAAACAGTGGAAAAATGCCCAGAAATGCAACGATTGGCTTTAAAAATGGCTCCTTTTGCCACATTTGCCAATAAACACAAGCACCTGTCCTACTTACTGCTGATTTAACAGATTTTTAGTGCTGGACCTCTTTGAAGCTTTTTTTTTTTAACACTTTTAAAAATCTGTAATCTGTAATAAAATCTGTTAACCAGCTGACAAATACGACGACATCAAACAAACACAAAGTTCCAAAGATCACATCTGTAATGTGGGTGACGTGCAGGATTTAGGCCACACGGACCAGTTGTTGAGCTGAAACCACTCGGGTTTTTTTTTTTTCAGTCTGCACCAATCCAGAAGAGTTTAACTCTTTAACCATCTGATGACCTAAATAAAGAGTGAACCCCTGCAGTGCGGAGGCTTAGCAGAGGGATTGACACACTAATACACTGGATATACCATGCTAACACATTAAATCACTTTCGCACACATTTACACGCATTCACAATAAAGGTCTATATAACACATCTGTCCTATCTATTGATCACTGATAATATCATATGAAAAATGCTGTTTTCTGAGCCTGATGTTAAATTATCTCAAAGTTATCGGTAGAGAGCAGTTGAGCTTCTTCGTGATTGGCAGCATTGAAGGGGTCGGCGCTGTGGAGGAGGGAGATTTGGAAAAGGAGAGTTTTAAGGTTGTTGGGGGATTTGGGGCACAGGGCTGTGCAGGGGGTGTCTGGGTTAGACAGGGGAGGAAGGTGGGGGTGGGGAGGTGAAGATGGCAAAGCATGAGTGAGGAAGGATGGCACGATGATGATGATGATGGGTGAACGCAGAGTTTTATTTGTTCTGCAGCTGACCCTCGACATTCGTCTGTGACATTTCTGCTGCCGCTGACTGCTCACTGCAGCGTCTAATGAGTGCATGAAACAAACGCACAACATAACCTCTGCGCTGGTTTGTCTTTGTCATGCAAAAGTACAACAGGTCACGTCAGTTGTTCAGGCTCTGAAGGCTGACTGGTGACAAGATTTTTGTGTTTAAAGAAGTAAACTAAGTGGCTAATATATTTCTATCTCTCATAATAAAATTAATACCATATTTATATTACTATTATAATATATGTATTACTGCAGTAGATACATTGAATTAGCCCAGCTACTGCACATAACTAGTACCCTGCTCCCTGCTTTGTTAAATTACAGAAAATATCTTGTAAAATCACAGAAAAAAGGAATAATTTACATGTTGACTATAAAGAAAAACAGGCCAAACTGTCAATAACATCCACCTCAAAAATATGTATTCTTTCAAAGTGTTCTTTTAAACATCTGACCAAATTACATTAATTTTGCTGTATTTAAATCAGCAAAAAAAATATCACAAAAAATTGAAAGAATTTTTTTTAATTGAAAATTTGTACATTTTTAAAATAGTATTTTACAGATTGTTCCAGTTTAGTTAAATTACTGATAATAACAAGCCAAAAAAAAATATTTTACATGAAATATTATATAATATACATGATATATTTATTTAGTGTGGTGTTGAGAAATGCTCCAAGTCTTCACCTTTCATCAATCGGTCTTAGTGTGCCCTTTCTCATGGTGAATATTCTGCTAAACTTCCAGCTACATATCTTTAAAAAAAATGTTTTTTTAACGTAATTAAATCAATTCTTCATAGAGTAAATGAGAACAACATAAACACGACAGAAACTTTTTTTTTGCTGAACAAAATAACATCATTTAGGAAGTGCACACTCTTTGTCAACAGCATTTGATCTTTCTCTGTGGGCCAAATCTATACTAAGATAAAAATGATGTAAAAACCACAGTTGTAAAACACAGAATTTTGTAATCAAAACAATTAAACTTGAATGAAAAGGACTCTGTACAAGTTACGTCTGAGCTAAATATACAATATCAGCTGTATACATGTATATTTATTGGTTATTTTTATTTGTCTATGTAACCCCTTCGACTCTGCGTTGTGTTTATTAATAATGAGTCGGAAGGCAGAATGGTATTTTCTCATTTATTGGTCCACCTGGCAACACAAGATCACTCTGGTCAGCGGGCTCAGGCGTCTCGTGCACAGCACTCTCATGCACGCCTCTCGGGGACTGACGGCAATTTTTTATAACAAAATCATATGAAAACACAGTCACAAAACTAAATATGTACCTGGCAACACAAAATCACTCTGGTCAGCGGGCTCAGGCGACTCGTGCACAGCACTCTGTGAAAGGAGCAGCACGGTTATACCACCTCATGTCAGCTAACTAGCTAGCCAGCCAGTTAGCTAGCTAGTTAGCGGACATTCTCAATTTCCCAAACCAATGCACACAGACAAACGACACACACATCCACACACTCTCGTGAACACTAATGCAACTGATTACACACTCATATTTCCCAAAATAAACAAAACAAACTCATAACACAACCATTCATGAGCTCGTGCTGTGCTCCGCAACCTACCTCATGCACGCCTCTCGGGAACTGACGGCGCGCCGCGCGACACCAGTACCCGTGACACACCACAGCTCTCGAGAGGGCGCCACTGAGCCGACACCAAATCACAGCAAGTGGAATTACAGAATTACACACATACATACTGTTACATCTACTCGTGTTCCTTTGTTTTTGCACTATCCCCTTATAACACTACACGTAACTTTTAGTGTTCAGATCCCGCGAGATTACAGACTTCATGCGAGACTTGAGAAACACGGAAGTAAAGTTCGACAAAAATAACCTCAAAACATCCGGACCACGCAGGTGTGTGTTTTGCTTTAATGAACGATGTTTGATATCTGCACCAGGCTGGATGTAACCTCTGAACAGGGAGACGGCATAAATGGTGACAGACACAAAACAAATTTTAGGAGAGAATCAGCTCATGGTGGTGTGTAATGGATGTTTTTATGTCGCTGTGCTTTTGCCACAAGTAGAGGGGAGATATGCTGTGTTGGCCTTCAGGTGTGTGTATATATGGAAGCTGCACCCTGACACAGTGAGTTAACATTTATTCTCTTAAATGTATTTTGGACTCATTTGAGATGTTGTTTTTTTGTGTTTTTTCTTTCTTTGCACATTTCACTGAATTTGCGCACTTTTAATGTGAAGGGATTTTGGATACTTTGTGACTTGACAAATGTGTGTGTTTGGTCCAGATAGCGGAACCCACTGGACCGACTACACCAAGGAGGTACAACAGCACAGCAGGAGGGGCTCAGAGCTCAGATGTTAGTGCAGGGATCCCGATGGTGCATCAGATACCCTTTCCAATCATGGACCTTGTGAGTGGGTACCACTAGGTGCTGCGTATAAAAAAGACAAATGCAAAATGGTGTTTGCTGCGTCATTTGGCCTGTATGATTAATTAAGGATGCCTTCGGGCTGTGTAACGCCACATTCCAGCGCCTGATTCAGGCTACGATAAGTGACTTGATGTTCCAGATTGTGTCTATTTGGATGACTTGCTTGTGTTTTTGCCTTAATCCTCACTTTCTTGGTGTGACGGTTATATCACGTTGTCAGGGAGGTCCATCAACAAGGCATCTATACACAGTGTGCAGAGATGTTCAGCCTCTTGCAAGTGTTCTTACAAATGACCTTGTTGAGGACGCCCTGGCAGCTCAACCGGATGAGATGGCGACCCATGTACAGGTGCCATAGTCCCCAATGCAGCGGCCGTGCAGCTCATTTACTGCATTTCCTTTCCCAACTCTTCCCCCCATGTTTCCCTGTCCTCTCACTGTCCTGTATGATAAAGGTGAAAAAATCCCCCAAAAAATCTTTAAAAAAACATTTTGTTGACAATTTTGACCTCAAGCTTGTAGAAGTCTCAGTCCTTCTCCTGCACTTCAGCCCAAACTTTATGAAACAGCTGCTGATACCGTAGAAGGCGTCAAGTACGACCACATTGAATCTGAGCTTTGGAGGTCTTCTGTGGGGCTGGTTCTGTCTCCAGTGCTGGTTTAGGGATGTCATCCAGACTGAGCTCTCGCCTTCTTCAGCCAGACAGGTGACATCCAACAAGTCGGAGGCTGTTCCATCCTTCAGCATCAGTTCTGGGATGTCATCCTTCTCCTCTTGAGGCTTTTTGATCGGTGTCACATAAGACTGGTTTCCGTTTCGACCGGATTCTGGACCTGCACAGATGAAGAGGTGACCTCCTGCTGAGGAACACTGGTTTGTCTTCATTGCCTTTAGAAGTCTGAAGAGCCGCTTAGAGCAGAGCCTCTTGATCTTTGTGTCCTGGAGAGCGTCTCTGCAGGGAGTCTGAAGCTAATTCCTCCTCCAGTGCTGGTTTGGGGATTTCAGTGTGTCCCCTGGTTGGCTCCATGGTGGCTGTTTGTGTTTTTTTTTGTGGGTTTTTCTTTTAAGTGAACATGCAAATGAATCCTTTGTTTCCCCCATGATTGTGATTTTCTTGCGGTCATGCCCGTAACATGTGGTAAATGTGTATTTTAACACTCATTGTGGTTGTTTTGTGTCTCAGAGTAGTTGTTTATTGTGTTACTGTGGTTGCTTTGTGTCTCATTGTGCTTGTTTTGTGTGTTTGTCGTTGCATTTCATTTGCGATTGCTCTGTGTCTGGTGTTAGTTTCACTCTCTTTTTGCTCTGACTTTCTAACATTGTTGCCAGTATTTGAAAAAGAGGTTGTGGTTCCTCTGACATAATCCCTCCATGTGTGCTGCAGAGTTTTGTAGTGTTCATATTGTCTCTACTGACAGTATGAACGATGACTGTGACAAGATTGTGGAGCGGATTTGAACCCAGTTTCTTTGTATGTTTGGTCACAGTCAAAACAAGATTACCTGATATTATGAGGGATAAAAGGAAAAAGAAAGTGCTGGCATTGCACAGCAGCTTTACGGCAGCTTAGTGCTGTTTTACATGTCATCGAAACAAAGCAGGGGAAGGATGAGGGAGGATGAAGAGATGAGAGGAGAGAAAAGGAAGGTGGATGACAAGATTTAGTGACAGCAGCAGGAAAAGATGGAGGAAATAGAAGATAAAATGTTTACTATATTTTTAAAAACAGCAGTGTTTTTGTGTCTCGTATGTTTTCTTATTAGGCGTGATTAAGCTGATCTTACTCAGGTTAACTACAGAATCACCAGAATCTGTTCCTCAATCAACGCAGATTGAGATCAGTGAACAGTGAACTTTTTTTTTTTTTAGATTATGTGAAAAACATAGATTTGTGCCCTTCACTATATCATGGTCGTGTTTGTTTTTCTGAAAGGAAAAATGGGACAATGTGGGTTTCTTAAGCCAGTGTTAACATGGCATGAACATACTGCACCACCTAGTGGACAAAAACTGCTCTGCAATTTTAATGCAATTTCCCTGATTTCATCTCCTGCCCGTTTTCTCCATTTTAAGCATCCATCCATCATCTATACACCACTTAATCCTCACTAGGGTCGTGGGGGGATGGAGTCTATCCCAGCTGACTCAGGGTGAAGGCAGGGGACACCCTGGACAGGTCACCAGTCTATCACAGGGCTACACTTAGAGACAGACAACCAAGCACACTCACATTCACACCTACGGACAATTTAGAATCACCAATTAACCTCAACATGTTTTTGGACTGTGTGGGAGGAAGCCAGAGAACCTGGAGAGAACCCACGCTGCACGGGGAGAACATGGAGACTCCACGTAGAAAGATCCCGGGTGTTCTTACCAGGGTGCGAACCATAGACCTTCTTTCTGCGAGGCAACGATGTTAACCACCGCTCCACCGTGCAGCCCCATTTTAAACACATTTCTACAAACATATATCACAACTGCAGACTTGTTTTACACACCAAATATATTCAAATGATTGAGCGAGAAAAGAATCAGTGATATTTTACATATAATGTTGAAAATTAGGACTTATTGCAGTCCTATAGCTAAATATAGCTTCAAATAGTGAGCTGCAACAGTAAAATAGCGCTAAAATGAACAATAATCCAAAAATGTAGCTTTAAAATATGTATGACTTTTTGGATAATACACACTTTCATTTGCAGAAAGCAACATTTTAAATGCAAGATTTTTACTTGTGGTGTTAGTAATTTCATTTAAAGGATGTGAACCCTTCTTGCAACACAGCATGAGCAGATTTATGTTCATTTGTATTACGTTTTTCCTGAAATATTACATTTTTAAAAAGTTTCTGATATTATTCATTTGCATTACGTGTTAAATAAATGTTAAAATTTTATATTGCAGACAGCCCTCCTGTCCTGACAGATGCATTAGCGGCTCACCTCCCTTTATGAATATAACTTCCACATTGATGCATCGCTGCAGTGATGTGTGACGTCCCTGCATGTTTATATGTATGCACGGTAACTACCACCCCAACAGCTTCTGGTTCTAGTGAAATTCATGTAATTAAGCATGACTGAGCTCGCTTTAAAACACTATTTAATTTGATGTAATTAAAGATACATGTATTGAGCTCAGTACTTCAAATCAGAAGGATTTCCTGCACTCTTAAGTTTTAAGTAGTGTAATATTTAATTCATTTTTAACTTTTGTGCAAACTTGGTGACAGTAATTAATAATCAGCCCTGAAACACATAAAATAACTAACGTGTGTGTGTTTGCTGGAAAGCCTTCCAACTCCTTTTTCTCTTCACTCTTTGTGTACTTGCTGCTCTCTGCCATTGCAGGGCAGTATTCTTATTTTATGAATGGAGCACTACAACCAGGGATACAAGACACATGAGTCTGAGAACATTCAGAAAGGTTTCTATCCTTTAAGGACTTTACTAAATACGACTCAAAGCTGCACTGGAAAATTGCAGATATTGATTCTGAAATACACTCTTGTTTTCTCTATTATTTTCTCTATATTTTAACATTCTTTTATATTTTGAGTGCATTTTTATTCCTCCAGTACCAGATATCTCACCTCAATGTATTTATTTCTCAATGAACAACCCAAATATGTCTTTATGTGACATCCAGGACTCACTCCCTCCCACACGCCTTCCCTCACAGCCTCTTACTCTCTCGCTCTTTCATCAGTCCATTCATGGCGGTTTCCTCTCTCCGCTCCGTGTTTGTGTGACTGAGCCTCTGGGTGATGCAGGTTTCGTTGTTGAATAAGTCGCCGCTCTCTGCTTTTCAGCACCTTTCCACTCTTTGCTTTACTTTACGCTGGTTCGAGAACAAATGGAACCCAAAGGATACACAAACATTTAGAGGCAGACATGAGAGTGACAAATGTAAAATTTCCGCCTCGATGGGACGAGGAAGTGTGTGCACGAGTGCTTCTGCCATTGTCTGAGCAGCAGCACTCACATTTAAGAAGAGAAAACATTACCGCTGGCCTCAAAGGATCTCACTGATGTGGTGTGAGAGAAATTAGAACTCAGGAAATGTGTTGTTTTTTTTTTTTTTGCATGTTAACAGCGGATGAAGAACACATCCAAAGTGTTACAAGTGTGTTTCAGTGTATGGAGGAAAACATTATGTTGTTAAAACGCAACATGAACATGAAAACATGTGCATAATGAAGGACGGATCACTGAGAAAGTCTACTGGGTAAAAGCTCAGGAGCACAAAGAGCCTCTGTTTGAATTTATGGTTAACATTAATTGTTTGCAAATCAATCAGACAACTACACAAAATTACTCAAACCAAACACAAAGAGCCACAACCAGGAGAAGAAATGCAAAAAATCAAGTCTAGTCAGGTCAAGACACTGCTTTTTTAAAAAAATGTACAACCAACATTGAACAAAAAGGCTTTCTGGTGAAGAAAAAAGATTAAATATTACAGTTAAGACCCAAACAAATTGTGTTACTCATTTCAAAATTAAGTTATACAGGTACATGGAAAACTCAACAACTCCAAAAAGATTCCCTTTGAGCAGCATACTAGTGACAGTGGAGAGAATGATGCCCCTCTGATAGGAGAAGGTCTCCGGCAGAACCAGGCACTGGGAGAGTAGACATCTGTCTTGACTTGTTCTGGTGAGGGGAAAGGGGAGCAGATAAAGATACAAACCATTAAAAAAGAGACACAAAATGACCAGAAAGAGATTAAAATTGAATCAAAGAGACTCAAAATGAACACACATAAATACAAACAGAAAAAAACAACATCAAAATGATACCAAAGAACCACATGTACTCACACACAAAAAAAAATCTGTTTTTGTTTGTAGTCATTTGTGTCTACTTCAGTCTGGGTGTCTTGCTTCTATGCAGGTGAGAGGCCTTGCATCAGTCTGTTGTATCACAATGAATGCATGATATGTGTGCAGTAACACATTGAAGCTAACATAGTACAGCTGCAGCGACACAAAGGGCAATAAACAAGTTCTGAAACTGAACTTCTTGCATGTTGTGGCTAAAATAGAAGGTTCCCATGAGCAGTTGTTTTATATGATTTCTTACTGTTTAATATTGTGACATTTCCCAGTAATATAATGTGTTTATGCAGTTTTCTCATTATAACCAGTGTTGATTTTAGTAACCTGTAAATTACAACATTTTCTTCCTTTAAAATGTCTAAACTCTGAATTGTAAATATTTACCATAAGTAGCATTTTGTATTTAAAATTTATTATCCAGAAATAAGAGCAACCATTTCTGTTAAACATTTAAAAATGTGTTTACCACTAAAATACCTGAAATGATAAATGATAAAGGATAAAGGAAAATGCAAGTTTGAGCGATGGTTGCAAGGATTGGAAACATTTATTCAAAGGCAGCAATGTTTGACAAATTGTAGTCGAGTTAATATCTTTTCGAATAGTTAATTTATCTGATGTGAAAAAAAAGAAAATATATCTCAAGGCAGCAACGTAACACGACCAATAATATTCTTAGTTGTATAAATCAAGTTGCTCCTCTTAAAAGTGCTTTGTGAACTTATGTATGAAAACTTTTTGTTCACACCTTCAAGGCAAAAGCTTGCTGTCAATGATCATTCTTGTATTTGGCTCTAAAAAAGCATCAGATTTTACAGTTCTTTTAACTGTATTTTGGAAAAACATTCATTACAGTAAAGCCTCTTACTCTAAACTTGTTCGTCTCATCTAAACGCCCCACCTCAACCAATACCTTAACACCAACCTAAACTAGGTTCTATCCCCACAGCAAAACCAAGTAGGAACGTTTATTCAAAGGCAGCAATGTATGACAATTTGTAGTCTAATAAATATGTTTTAGAAACCAAAGAAAAATCATTTAACCCAATGTGAAAAGGCATTCAATCTCAAATTCCATCTGATCCAGGGTTTACTTTGAGGGTCTGTCGGCAACAAAGGTCCTCACTTCGTACAAAATATTATAATATAGTAAGTCTAAAACTCAAAGTGTTCCTCACAAAGACACACACACACACACACACGTACTCATGCATAAACTCATACAGACGTCGTTCTTCGGAGTTCAGCCCCTCTGAAATGTGATCCGTGCTGGACCTTATAGACCACAGTCTGTGTGCGTAACATCTATTAGTACAGTGCAGCCACAGGAACTAATGCTATTTCCTGTGTTTTACATCTGACTGTTGGCACATTTATTTATTACAATGGAAATGGTTTAAGAGTGAAGATGAAAGAACCACATCAAGGATTTGGACATTTTCCTGCTGGACAGTTTCACTCAAAGTGCAGAAACAGACCAGCCTTCTGCGTGCGTCAGCAGCAGATGATGGAGTTACTCAACTCATTCATTGTTTAACATCAAAGTCAAAGTAAAACAGAGCGACGGACTCGTATTGCTGATGTCAAACTGTTTATTTAATGGTCTGTTCAGTCGACAAGCCAGAAATCCTCAAGAACAAAACTTGATTTACTGAAGCTCTCCAGCACTTTGGTCAAAGTGTTTGATTTCAGGATTATTTATTCAAAGTCTATGTTGTACCAAAGGACGACTTTTTAATTTCGATTTTCAAAAACTGCACCAGAAACACAACATTTTTTTCCCACAATAAAACAACACAGAAATAATCTTTGTCTCTATACGGCGACCAGCCTTGGATATGACCAAGTCTTCACCACAGAGACCTGCACTTCACTGATTTAACAATAGGTACCAGTCATTTATCGGATTCTGTTGTCCCTATACAACATTTCCTAAATGAAGTTTGTTTTTTATGTCCTCTAATTATAGGTAAAAGAAACAAAATAATCAATTAAAGGATTTAAGTAATAAACAGACATAAATTAAACATGTTAAATGATTAGAGGTTAAAGTCAGTTAACATTTAGTTTTACACCCAATTTTAATTATTTATTCATTTTGTTGCTTTAATTTTAGTGCAGCCACTTTGTGCAGCAGCATGTGTCGTAGCATAAAGCTCAATGTACTGTGTCAAACCTTCTTATGTGAAGTCACAGAGCCACGGTGAATGGCTGAACTTTAAAGCAAAATGTTTTGACAAAAAATCCCCACAAGATCTTTTATTACTGACTTATTTGCATATATTCAAGATGGAAGCAGTTTTTCTCGTCTTCTTTTTTTTTTTTGGTGGTTTCTTTACAAATCCTGTAACTGCAAAGTCAAAAACAACCACAAAGATCTCAAGATGACTGAATGAATGTAACACTGAAGTTGAGGTAGGATTGTCTACAAAGGCAGCAGACAGATTTAAGGAGCCCTAGAAACCTCCAGGTTCATCCGTCTCCACTGGTTTTGGTAAATTGATGAGTTGCAAATGTGTTATTAGGTTGTTTACAGCAACAAAACACAATATCAGCTAAGGGGGCTCCTTCCTCATTAGCTAATCAAAATCAAATGTAAAGCAAATTACAACAATATTCAGCACTGTTCCAGCACAGGAGCTTTGGCTGCAGAACTTAGCAGGACCTTAGTGACAGCAGAACACTTATTCAGAGAGTGGGAGGAGGTGGGGTTAAGGATTTAAATATGATCATACCATCCAGGAAGTGTTGTCCAGATAGAGAGCTCATCCACGTTGTAGTTGACTCAGCAGGCCAGTTTCACAACAAGTAACGGTGGTGTAGCTGCGATTTACCAAGTCCACATTCTGAAGCTTGAGGTGAACGAGGAGGCAGCAGTCAGCAGACCAGAAAACTTGAGTCCTGTCTGAGACTTTATTTATAGCTGTAGTGTTCCACTTAAGTCTCATTTTGACTTTTGCTTTCACTCACTGTTCCTCATTCGGTGTTGGGTTCACGTTGGCCATCAAAACTACTTGGTTAGGTTTAGAACAGGATCATGGTTTGGATTAAAGTTCGCCCTGTTGCTACATTTTCCAGATGTTACAAAGCTCCATTATGTCTGTGAAATGCATTTAATCACATGATGACAAGAGGTTGCAGACGTTATGAGGGTTAGTTTCTGTTTATCGCTGATCAAAATAGATGATAATGTGTCTACTGAGCTCAGCAGACGGTGGAGGAGGTCCCTTCTGGCTCACATGTAGGGGAATCATTTGCACCTCGAACACGAGACGGCCATGACTGTTTGTAGTCCCCAAAACAAGACTGAAAATAAATACAAATAAAGATAAAATATTTGCATCACATCCAGCCTGAACACAAGATCTGCAAGCAGCTCAGCTCACTGCCTTCAGTTTGATCCAACAAAGAGTTCTGACCTTTGGCTCGATCACTCAGCACACACACACAAGAAACCAAGACTCCACAGGTCTGTAATGATTTCATCATGTAGCAGGATATCCTACCACCACTACATAAACACTCCGAGAAGGTCCACAGGTCTCCCCTTACTCCCCCGCTCTCCCTTTCCTCTCTCGCCACATATTCTTAACCCTGTAAACCTGTCGGGGTGTTTGAACTCTACATGTGACAGCGACTGTACCACCTTTGTTGCGTTGTCTCAGGTGGTTGTCCTCTGATCATAAGGTTGGCGTTTCGATTCTAAATTGTCTGTAGGTGTGAATGTGAGTGTGCTTGGTTGTCTGTCTCTAAGTGTAGCCCTGTGATAGACTGATGAACTGTCCAGGGTGTCCCCTGCCTTCACCCTGAATCAGCTGGAATAGACTCCAGCCCCCCATGACCCTAGTGAGGATTAAGCGGTGTATAGATAATGGATGAATGGATGGAAGACAACTTCTAATAAAAAATTATGCTCAGCCAACAAACTAGGTTGAGTTAGTGCAGGGGTCATCGACCTTAAACACTCAAAGAGCCATTTGGACCTGTTTCCCACGGAAAGGAAAACACCGAGATCCACAAAACCCTTTTGATATCTAGCATGAAGATAACACTGCATACATCGTTTTTACCTTTATGCTTTGTGTGACAAGCTATAGTTAGGTGCATTTATGAAATCAATGAACTGCTACAGAGAAAATGAAAAAAAAAAATCTGCATGCAACAAAAACATTTTGAACTCCGCAAAAAAAAGACTGGATTGAAGGTTTCTTTCAAATAAAATAAGCACACCAGAAATGTCACTTTGATCAACATGTGATCAGAAATTGTGATGCTCCTGGACACCGTAGTAAATGAGAAGAACCGTCAAAGTTCTTGATGCAACCGCATTTTCACAGGAGTCTTGGTGTGTTGGTTAAATGCCTGTGAACCTAATATGCACCAATCAGCTTCAACATGAACACCAATAAATTGATCTAATTGATCTTCTCACTACAATGTTTTGCTGAGAAACCTTGAGTCCTGGTATTCATGAAGATGTTACGTTGACACGTACCACCCACCCAAACATACGAGGTGTGTCAGAAAGGTTCCAGGACTGGTGTCACAAAAGATATATTTCAAACCCAAACTACAAACTACGCCCCTTCAGACGATCAACCAGCACGTCTACAAAGAGATCCTGCAGCGCTTGCTTCGTTCAATGCGCGAGAAGAGGCGAGAGTTGTGGCAGGACAAGTCGTGGCTGCTTCACCATGACAACACGCCTGCTCACAATGTCCTGAGCATCCCACAGTTCCTGGCTGAGAAGAACATCTCCGTGCTGGAGAAACCTCCCTACTCACCCCACCTGGCTCTGTGGGATTGTTTCCTTTTCCCCAAGCTCAAGGAGGTGATCAAGGGGACCTGTTTTGAAGACGTGGACGACATCAAGATGGCTGTGACGACGGGCAGAGAAGGTTGGAAAAGAGGGTGAGACTCCAGGAGGATTACTTCAAAGGGGAAAACTTGTACTTTGTATTTTACAAATATCTTCTGTGACACCAGTCCTGAAACTTTTCTGACACACCTCATAGTTGCAGACCAAGCACAGCCCTTCATGGCCTCACCCTGCAGGAAACACTGCAAAAAATGGAATGGCTTGAGGAACACGACAAAGAAACCCAAGGCCAGTATACGGTGGGCTTACCAACACAGAGCATGAGTCCGTGAAGGTAGGCCGACCCAGAACACATTTTATAGGGTAAGTCAGAGGGTAGGGAGGGGCTGCGTGTAAATAGTGAAGTCAGTAGTGGTTAGTTAGTATAGACAGTCGTCCTCAAATGTATTCCTATCCTTCCATTAAAGCAAAGGCAAAATTCACAAAAGTCACTCAAATAACTAGAAACTGAAAAAAGTAATAATAAATAAAAATTTGTTACATTATAATTTAGTGAAATAAGACATTGCTTTAGAATTGTGGTTAGAAAGAACAATAATTTTAAAAAAAACTGCTGGACAAATTCGAGCACTTTGCTGATGAGCAGTGAAATCTAAATAACTGTCAACAGGTGCAGAAGTCTGACTGAGAGTTACAGAAAACACTTGATGGCAGTGATTGGCTCAAAGGGTTGTTCAACAAAATATTAGTTCAGGGTCCCATCATGCGTGTTTGCTTGTTTTTTGTTGTTTTTTGTTTTTTTTGTTATATATTTCTGTTGAACCACAACTCAAAAGCAACGTCGTGATTTTCATTAGATTTTGATTAATTATTACTTTTGTCAATTCAACTTTTAGTGACAGTTTGTTTCCGTCTTTAATGGGAGGGTATGAACACGTTTGATGATGACTGTGTATTATTTCAAATCTAATGGGTCTGTTTCAAGAAGTACATTTTCTTTAAATAGTTGTGACCTATTGTAAGTTAGATCAAACTGTTTTATTTATGCGCTAAAAGTTTCTCTTGCACCTTAATTTACAAGTCCTGTAAGTCTTCAAATTTTCTTAAAAATAGCTTGTGTTTAGTGGTTTTTAATAGGATTTTTACTAGAGCTTCGTACAGAACTCAATGCTATTTATACCGGTCATAGAAAAGGAATTACTTGTTACATTTACTGATGTTATATTCATATTTGGATAAAAGGAAAATAATAGGAAAATAATCAAAAAAATAGCTCTTTAAAAGACCAAAATATTTGCTTGAGTTCTGATAAGACTGAAAAATCCCTTATTATAGATCCACCCGTTCAATTGTAAATAATAATTTACTTGATGTCTATGCTACATATTGGTTGAATTATATTCATATTTGTACTTTTCTGTAGAAATTCCCTAGATTTTGTGTTTCAAATTAATAAAATGATCAGCAAATAAAACATTTAATGCTGTGAAATTGAATTCATTCGGCAGTTCTACTTGTATTTCTACCAAACAGACTTTGATGATGATGAAGAAGTTTTCCAGGAAATTAATCACAAGCTACAGGAGCCATAAAATTAAAGAAACTATTTATATGTCATGAGAAAATTACAATGCTAAATATGTGGGGAGGTTATCACAACAGTGGTAATAAAATTTGAAGTTTTTATGAGTAAAAAAAAGTGAATGAGACTTGTTTCCGTGAACTGCTTTGGAGTGAATAAAGCAGGTTGTGTAGCGTCATCAGAAGGCGGCTGCGCTGGTTACGTTACACATGGACGTCAAAAACACGGTCGAAGAAGCTGGAAATAAAACCACTTGTTAGCCAAAGAAAAAGAAACAAAACAGACGCAGAAGCAGCTGATTAGTCATGTGTGTTACATGTTTGTTCCATCAGAATTTATTTAGAGAAAGTGTTTCAACTTTTATTTTGAAAAAAAAAACAAAAAAACAAAACACCTCAAGTGACCATTATACCTTTATTTTTGTTTTAAATTCAATTTTTTTTTCTGTTTTCTTTAACTTTGTACAATGTGATCAATCAAAATGCACACACCACTACATTACAGACATTTTATCATACGTTATACTAACACAAGGCAAACTGTAGAAACATGTCATCTATCTGTCATTTATCCAACAAACAGGAACCACACTGAACAATGCTGCGTTGCGGCGCCACCATGAGGTTGCTGCCAGTTTCAGCTATTTCCCTGAACATCCCCGCGGTTGTATTTTGTTTGGCACAACTCTCTGCCAGCTCAGTGGTTAAAATGAAAGAGGGGGGGCTCTTTAGTTGGACCTCACTGGTTCATGTCTCCAGAAGCAGAAACCTCCTGGACTGCCTCCGTGCTGTGACTGATGTGACCGAAGAAACTCATTTGAATGTTCAAACCGTGCAGGAATTCTGCCTGCAGCGGGCCGACTTGTAAAGCCATTAAGCTATTATTCTTGCAAAACATGAATCTTCTCACCCAGATGGAACCTAAACCTTAATATATGCTGCTCAGAATAAACTGCGTCCGTCTTGTTTTATTTAAAGTTTGCATGGATTCATGTAGTTTTCTTGTGTGTGCAGTAAGTCTGCATGTGAGGTGAAGAGTTTGTGAATTCCACATGTTTATGGGCAGTGAAGGCAGCATCTTATTGTGATTCCCAACACGTGGATCACTGGTAGGTTAGAAACAGTTAGAATGTGTGTGTGCATGTGTGTGTGTGTGTGTGTCGCACAGGATCACAGTGTTGTTGTGTGTCTGCAGCAGACGGTGTAATTGTAGGAGTTGGTTGCTATTGGCCAGAAGTGAGCATAAATTACTGAGAGGTTTCATTCCTTTAGAGAATCATCTTCCACTCTGCCAGACGGACCGGGCCTCACACACTTCCTGTGTGTGTGTGTGTGTGTGTGTGTGTGTCCCACTTGGCCTAACACCTCCAGACAGAGACAGGATATTGATGTCAGATTCATTTTCAAGCGTTATAGATTGATGCAATTGATTTTGTGTGCGTTTGTGTTTGTGGCAGTTTATAATGACATCTTTAAGAGTAATTTTTCACTTTTCAATTCACCAGCGAGAACAAACAATACCAGAAGTCTGTCTTGAATGGTGAATAAATTGCAGACTGAAATTAAAATATCTTTTTTCAAGTGACATGATGTTAACGGTTCACACACGAGTCCAGGAAATATATCAGGAACTGTGATTGGTGAGGCTTTCGCTGACTTTAAATGCTTTCTTTGCACAACTTTAACCATAATTTAACTAAGTTGTTCTCCTCTGCCATCCATCCATCCATTTTTTATACACCGCTTAATCCTCACCAGGGTCGTGGGGTGCTGGAGTCTATCCCAGCTGACTTAGGGTGAAGGCAGGGGACACCCTGGACAGGTCACCAGTCCATCGCAGGGCCACACTTAGAGACAGACAACCAAGCACACTCACATTCTCCTCTGCCATGTCCAATCTAATATTTCCACATCAGAAACACCTTTCAGGAGGAAGAATCCTGATCAGATGCTCAAAAAAGGGAAGCATTCAAAAGTTTAGTCTTCCTTGGTTTGGTTGCATTTTGTCAATATCCAAAGCTCATCTTGACTGAAATAGAAAAATCAATGAACCCTCTTGCTGTGTGTTTGCTATAAGCACCGTCAGGGTTCATGTTGTGTGCTTCTCTGTCCGCTGGAATCTCAGCATCCCCGTTAACTCTCCATCTCGAGAGCATCCAGCCATAACACCGAGATGTCCCACATAAAGATCCAGATAACACACACAGAGCGGTGGGTGTTTGTGTGGTTTGTGTGTGTGTATGTGTTTCAGAGATAGCCGTACAACAAACACACACACATACGCACACACGGCCCTTATTTATCTTTCAAAAGTAGCAGTTTGTCGTCTGTCTGAGCCTGTAGATGGAGATTATCGCTGCGGACCAGGATGACAGGTAGACAGATGCAGGGCCAGCTGGTAGCTGTTTGAACTTGTCTCGTTTCAAACGCTCACCACATTAAAGCACAAATCTAAAGTTGATCTCAGCCTTAAAACTCCTCCTGCAAGACCCATTTAGGAAAACGACACTAACGGTGAGCATGATCAGGGTAACAACACCCTGGAGAACAGCTGAGTGGACTGTTTACACCGTTTATATGAATGAAATGAAAAATACTTTATTCATCCCAGAAGGGAAATTCAATGAATATAATCAATAATTTCTGCCCTCCTTGCTGCCACTTTGCACTCTCAGCACTGACATTTTGAAACGTTCTGTTGTTTTTATCTTTTTCAGAATGTCTTGTTATAGACCGGTTTGTTGTTTTGCAGGCTTTGCTCAGGGAATGCCTTTGAAATGATGCTGTGTCGCCATCCTCTGCCGCAGTATGATGACGTCAGATCTAATATGTTTTACATTTATTATGCTAAACGGTGTCTGAACTCATTTTAAGGACATTTTTGAAGGTTGTTCTTAAATACAGGCTGCATCTGTTACCTGAAATACATTTTTCTCTTTGTATTTGTGTAAGACTATTTGATTAGTGTGTATTGGTTGGTGACAGTGATGGACGATGTCCTTGAAGCTTCACTGATCGGTATTTTTCTTACTGTTGGTAGCAGCGTTGGTCATCTGCCACTTTGGTCCAGACTGAAACTGCCCAACAACGAAGAAATAGATTTCAGCGAAATTTGCTGCAGATATACATACTTACTCTTGCACAACCGAGATGCTGAAATTTTCTTTTGTTTTTTGAACTATGAAACCACCTGTTATTTAATTCTCCTGAAACACTTGCTATCCCAGAGTTAGTTTGTCCAACGCTTCATGATCTTCCTAAACATATGCCATCCCCATCAATCTCAGCTGCACTGTGTTTACCAGATGCTAGCGTGCTAATATGCTAAACGAATAACATTTATCATTACAGCTGCCAGTCTTCTGCTTGTTAGCATTCATGTTAACATGCTAGCTGATGTTAACCTTTGAGCACTGAGCAGTTAGCATGACTGTAAACTCTTAATTTTGTGAACCAGTGAATATGTCAAATTTATGAACAAACAGTGAATAAAAACTGGCTCAGCAGTTTAGCTTCAAATAGCATTTTTGGCATCTTTTAGCTAACTGGTTTCTATGGCCTTACTGTTTTGGTAAACTTGCGTTAAACCCATAGACTGTATAACAGATGGACGTAGCTACCGTGACGGTTTCTGCACTGAGAAAATGAAGCCAGGGTTTTGCTACTTCCTGGTTGACATCTTGAATTTTTGGAGGCACTGATGCAAATATCGTTGGAGGGGGGCGGAGCCATAGGAGCAGCGATTGGTCAGACGGATTGAGAGGCCCTCTCTGCCCGCCCACATTTACCGCCTTCTGCTCGCTTCATCTGTATGGTCGCTGCCGACTGTCAATCAAGCCAGCCACGCCCCTTGCCCCGCAAAATGTTGATGAGTTTTTAAAAATTCAGTATTGATTTATTTTAACATTGGCCTCCTGAGCTGGAGGAATGCGGTATTTCGTGATCTGTGATCACTTCTTTTCCAATTAATTTCTATGGGAGCCAGGGCTTATTGGAGCCAGCAGCTAGCGGACGTACTGATATTGCAGGTTTTTGACACTTCCGGGTTGGCTTCATGTTGCTACGTCCTTCTTTTATACAGTCTATGGTTACACCTAAATGCAGTGGCTATGTTTGGTTGGTTTACTTGTAACCTTTTTAGAGCCAGCATTAACACCTTTTTTATTTTTCATTTTTGAAAAACTAAAAACACTTCCTAAACCTAAATTAGTCAGTGCAGTAATCACTACAGCCAAATAGGTTTTCTCATTCAAGAAATGTGATGTGGTAATTTGGTGTATTACGGTAAATGCTGACAAATAGAGGATTTTTAAAGAAAGATAAGATTTAAAATGAAAGCAAGTGATGCAAGGCATAAATTAAAAAATCTATTTCTAAGTTTGGAGTCAAAGCAAAGTGAGACGTTGCATAAGTCGGTTACAGCGAGAACATAAGAGTTCTGCAGTTAGTTGAGCAATGACAGACGAGCTTCGAGTTTTCTGCTCTGACTGCGTCGCTGCCCGGCCAGAACCCGCTGGCCGATTGTTTGTGTACCACCCAACCCACTGACCGGACGTTTACCTCCATTACCTCGCCATGTTTACCTCCACAGCGAGCCCAGAATAACCTGTCACTCAGCAGCCACTGTTCGGCCGTTTCCTCCAATAGCGTGACTCGGACGCACGAGGAGGCGGGAACTGGAATTCAAACAGGATAGAATGAGGAAAACAAGATGTGACAGAGAGGAGGGTTTCACAAAGGACAGGAAACACAGAGACATGTCAGAGAGAACAGGAGGCAGGGATGGAGGGACGGGTAGATAAGGAGGGGGAAAAGTAAGTAAAGTCAAGAGGTAAGAAGAGAAATGAAGGAGACGGACAAAAGAAAGAGGCAGAATACAAGAGAGGAGGAAGGAAACGGGAAGGACAGAGCGAGATGAACAAAGGAGGAAAGTACAGATGGTGTAATGAAGAGAGAAATAAAGAAAGAATGCAGCCAAAAATACTCCTGCTTCAGCTTTGAAGTCCACTTTTAGATACAGAGTGGTTTGTTGTGAGTATGATATGATTTGATAAACAGCGGCGGTTTGCTGTGCGTGCCCGGCAGATGAAGTGATGAAAGTTTTCTAATAACAGAAGGGACTCAAAGCTTTTGGTTTTTAGCAGAGTTAGTCAGAACATTGACAGACACAGCTTTGATCTGAAACGTACTTCTACAGCACCAGAGCCCAGCAGAATATAGACAGTAATCTCACTATTAATAAATGATTGTAAGTTGACAAACACATAATAGTGCTGCCAGAAGACTTGAAATATTAAACAATCAAAACAAATTACATTTTATATATAATCTGCTTTGAATAATAATTTGTGCCTGTTGTAAATTTTCCTGGAAAAAAAAGTTAAATTACCTACTTTTAAAATGCTTCCTCAGTTTTTGAAAAAAAAAGCAAATTAAAGTGCAAATATTTTTATTTCACAAGTGTAGCCACTGGATACATGCTGGCTGCTAGACTGTAAAAAATAGAGGACAAGAAACAGCAAATATCTGTCAAATTAGGATATTTTTGGCACATTTTAAATACAATAAAAAACATTTAATTTTATGGTCAAATGTTGTTTAAAAAAATAAATAAATAAAATAAAAATAAGCAAATTTCCAAACTGTAATTTCTTTCAGCCCATTATTTTGGTTTAACAGCCCACAACTTTAGCATTTTGGTTTTGATAAATCTTGTTTTTGATTGTAGCAGAGGCAATTAAAAAAAGAAAACTAACTCAAATAAACCCTCTGTACTCTCCCTGTCCTGCACCGAACATTTGACAAAGTTAGCAAGTGACAGATGAACACAGTCAAGAATTTAGCAGCAGAACTAAATATGTTTCCTATAAGTTGGTGGGGACCAAAACAGAGCAAAAAGAGATGCAGGACGTTTGTCAGACTGCCAGAAACAACCTTGAATATGCACATAAGTAAGAGTTTACTCTCAAGTTCACTGGAACCCCGCATGAAGACAATCCACTCAGTCAGTATTATGTTTCAGCCCCCAAATGACCCAAGAAAAATCAACTCATGCACCTTTAATACATTTTATGTGTTTGACAATTAGATAGACAGAAGCCAAATGGATGGAGGCTTTCATCTCCATGTTAAGGATGAACAGTTAAACAGCAGTTTAAAGCGCTTGAAGGTTAATCAGTGGGACTTTTATTTGCGAAATCACTTTATCAAAGGTGAGGAATAAAACTTCACACTCAAAGACTTTTTTTTGGTGAAACAGGCCAAACAGAGAAATGTTTAACTGTGGCTCTGGTTAGGACACCAAAACAAAATGATTTTAATAAAACTCACAAAAAACAAATACAGAACAGGATAACCACTATTCACAGTCTGACACTTGCTTCTTTTTGACAGGTACCTCATTCACAAGATGACTATCAGTTTACCCTGCAGGTTGCACAAATGCATGAAGTGACAGTGGTTGCAGGTATCTGTTGTGGATCCTTCAACATGGCTGGATGGGCATCCCACATATTGACCAACACATGAACATATAGAGGACTTTATACCCTGAACTCTACAGCGACATATCTGTGTGCCAGTAGAAGAATTCAGAAATGGGATGAAAGTGTTCCGTCAACACCAACAACAGGCTTTCAATGAGTCGGGACTTTGTTTGTGGGTTGTTTCAGTCAGTCAGCTGACAGACGACTCTTTGAAGCTGAGATTTCTGCACCACAGTCAGGCCTCGAGACACATTTGGACAGAGAGCTGAGAAAGCCTCCGCAGTTTGAATTCTTTTTAAAAAATATTTTTTCTAATGACGTCTGGAAACACAAGTAACAAAAACGTCTTCCTACAGCAAATCCTCTCATGTGGAGCTTTTTCATTGATCTGTCACGTATCATTATCATCTGCTCTGACATGAGAGTCCACGATTAACATGGAATAATAAATTAAAGTATCACATTATAGACACAATCCTGAGGCTATAATGTGTCAGCACAGAGAGGCGTACGTGTCCAGTGGAGTGATGTGTGAGAGCAGATTGTTTTCAGCTAAATTAAAACGCACCGGCTGCTTTGAGAACTGTACAAAAAAAACGTAAAAGTAGCCAAGGTCCAGGGTTTGTGTAACACTTTGCTGTTCTTTGGCTTCAGAATTAGATTTATTATAATAAATGATAAAGGAAATGTTTTGTGGAAGGGATTTTAGATTTTTATCACTCTACAAGTCAGTAAAAATGGTATCTTGCCAGGCATTATTTTCTATGTTTTGAGGAATAAAATGTTCTATAAATCAGATTATAAGTGATGTATGAACAAACCCTTCTGTATCATCATTCAAACCATAGATAGGGGAAAAAAGGGAAGGTTTAGTGTGTGTAAGGGCTACTGAAATGAAGATTTCAGGCTCAGAGTAGGAAAAAAAACGAAATTGTACCTTAGAGATACGTGTTGTGATATAAATCTACTGACACAAATAGACAAACTGTAGTAAAATACAATAAAAAACAAAACTTTAAATTGACGAGTGCATTAAAAGAGAAATTCCTGTTCTGCCTTTTTGAAGAATTCAATTCAACTTTATTTATATAACGGCAATCACAACACACATCATTTCATTGTACTTAACATAGTAAACAGAGAACAGAAAACCCAATAATCCAAAGTACCTGTGCAATAGAGAAACACAAGTCCAGCATTAAAAACTCAACTAAAACTATATAAGCATTGCCAGCAAAATATATTGAAGTACAAAATAACAGAGAAAATTAGGAAACTTAAGTGGATAAAAAAAGTTCTGCTAACATTTATTTGAACAGCAGTCGAGTAAATCACACAACAAACATAAAGCAGCATAAAATGGAAACACCCAGTTTGATTCAAACTGTCCCAAAGTATGTTACTGACAATAATGAATCACAAACTAACACTGCAATGTGTCTGCTGCACATTTTTGAATTCTATGTTACACTGTGGAACTGCAGCTTCCTTGTGCTCACAGAAGGATATTTGAAATGCAGCAACTTTCTTTTTAACCTCACTTGATACATCACAGCAGCGTCCAGTTGAGTGTTTGAGTGCCAACATCAAACAGACTGTGAAGACCATTTGTGTTGCAATGAAACCACCGAACTCCAAAGACTGACCACACTAATCTCAGCAGAGCCCTAAAACGCTAACTCAGCTCTGAGGAGAAAACACTGCTTCCTTTGAAAGCTCCGCTGGCTGAAACAGAGATCCAGTGAGCTTTGACGAGCATGAAAGCTTAAAGAGAACACCGCTGGATGTGATAGCATCTCAGCTAAGTTAGGATTTTTGTGAATGGGAGATCACACACAGATTCATAAAGGAGCAGAAGATCGACTTTGACTGAGCTCGGCTTGCTTTAAAAATGTAGAATCTCATCGTCTTGATGTCCACCACCGAGTGAACTGGTGACTCTACAGCAGGGTCAAAGATCAAGTACCTTCTTTAGCCTCTTCTCGATCCTCTCCCTCCATTCACTCTTTGCCTCCATCTGCTCTGTGTCTCTTGAGAACATCAGAGTGGTAATTACACTAATCAACAGGACAAAAGAGTCCTGCCAGGTCACAGTGACATTTCTGCACCACCTTCAGCGTGGCACCTTAATGAAGTGAATCACTTTAACCAAGAACTGGAGCATCACAAAGTTAAACAAGCTCTCAGAGTGTCAGTCAGAGTGTACATGTAAATATCTTTCTTAATGATCATATAGTGATGAGACGACTTATTTTGTCAGAATCGTCTATGAAGTCTTTTTCGCCTGTGCAGGGGAACAGAGATGTAATTCTAACAACCACTTCAGTGATGTGGAGTTTGATTAGATTCATTGTGTTAACATGTAGTCGGTTATATTATAATGTTTAGGCCGGTTTTGTAAATCTTATGGAAAGCAGTGTTCTGTGAGCAGAGAAAGGAAAGAAAGGGGACTGTGTTCGTTTCTAAAACTCCAAATGGGAAAATCCTGCAGGGACCAGAATGCTCTGCTTTCTTCCACTGCTGCTTTTCAAGTTGT